>NW_028242662.1:0-126581 GCF_964263255.1 Lissotriton vulgaris | reverse complement strand
CACTCCTGGGCACGAGCTTCACTCTGATTGGCTGGCAGCACTCCAAACCAGGAAGTGTAGGCAGCCATCTTGTGACTCGGTAACCAAGTCACAAGAAAAAGGGCGAAACAAAGATAAAAAACATGAAAAGGACGCAGGCTACAGATAAGGGTTACAAAGCAGAGAGAGCTAACATGGTTACAAGATTCAAACAGCAGGGTTACAAAGATAAGGTATTAAAACAGGCTACAGATTAAGAATGGGCTGAAAATCCGTTCCGCTCGTGGAATTTGCAAAATTTTGACAATTTCACGGTCCGCGAATCGTGCGAAATTGTCAAAGAATTCGCAATTCGCGAGTTGGTGGATTTTTTTTGCTTGGTCCCGCTTCAAGAATACAATCTAGCGTGCACGGCGTTGACTTACCATGATTCTGAGTTCGTCGAGTTGTTTTCTTCCCGAATGCATGCGCTGCGCCATTTTCGATCTTGCTGCGCTCTCGCGCGAGACTTTTACGTCATAGTGTCCCGCCATCTTCCACTGCGAAACTTGTTGAACACGAATATGTCATAAGGGCCTGCGATCACGCACCACAAGAGAAAACAATTGCGAAGACGGAGATGCGACGCGCAGCTGACATCCGGCGGGAGATTTGAACAGCTCGCTTTCCCGAAATTGCACAAAATGCAATTCTGCACAAGAAATCTATCGCTGGCAGCATAAACCTCCTGAAAATGATGACTTAGATCAGAATAAATCCTCAGATTGATATTTGGCTGCATTTATTTGTGCAAGGAGTCCATTTTTGGGGGGGGTGGGAGGGAGAAAGTGGCCCACAGTCTCCAACTTCTTGCTCCTGTCCAGCAGGCTCCTCCCAGTGCTTTGTCCATATCCTGGTCACTTTTCATTTGGAACTGGAGCTGGAAGGATTACTCTTTGTGGCTATTTGAGGACTTTTTTGGGGAATCACTTTTGGATTTGAGATTTTACCAGTAAGTTGGTGTTGTTTGTTTTGGGCATTGCAGTTGCTGCAACTACAATTTATAAACTTTTTCACAACTTTAAAAAAACATATACTGTGGGTACCCACAGTATCCAGTAGGCCCAGGGTTAGTCATGGGTGCATGATAAACTGTTTATGTGAGTTTTGTTGAACTTAAATATCATTTATGGCATGTTATTGAGTAGCTCACTGTTATATGTGGAAGTTTTTTTAAATTTTGGGGTGCGTGTTAAAGCCACACTAGCCAGTAGGCCCAGGGGTAGTCAGTGGTGCATGGGCCATGTCTTTCTGTGGGGTCTCTTGAATGTAAACATCATTTAGGGCATGGATGGCATTGGAATGGGGTGATTGTTGTGTGTATTTCGATATTTTGGGTGTTGTTGGAGCCTGGTCCAGGGCCTGGCCATGTGGGTGGGGGCCATTTTGAGGGCTGGACCAGGGCCTGGCCATGTGCTTTGTGTCATAGGCCTGCACCCAGTCTGCCTTGCTTTCATCCATTATGCCCAGGGGTACTCAGTGGTGCATGAAACAACTCTCTCTGTGTGGTCTCTCTTCTATTAATTTAAACATCCATTTTGGATTAGAATTGCAATTTTTATTTTGGGTCTTTCCGTTTTTGGGTGTGTTGTGTTAATAATAATAAATGCCTAGTTGCAAATATTAATTGAAGCACAACATATGCAACATTTATTTAATAATAATAATAAGCCATTTTTAAAGCGCCTGGCTACACAAAAACAGTGTGTCCCCGCGCTAGATGCTGCTAATTCTCAGGAGGCAGAAGATGGGAAGAAAAGCCAGGGACAGAGAGGAACGAGAGCATTAGATAAGGGAGAACGGAAGCGTTTTAAGTTTTCCACGGAATCTTCTTTCTGAGGGTTCCATTCGGAGGTCAAGCGGAAGTTCATTCCAGTATTTGGGGGCGAGATATCTGAAAGAACAGCCGCCCATCCTAGCTCTGGTAATGCGAGGGGGTTTGAACAGCATTCGCTCCGGTCGATCTCAGATTCCGGGTGGGGCGGTGAACAGTGAGGAGTTTTTGCAGGTAGCCTGGGCCTTTGCCCTGGGCGATGCGGTGCGCGAAGCAAAGAGGTTTAAATTTAATTTGTTCCTTGACTGGGAGCCAGTGAAGCTTTGCTAGGGCAGTCTTCCCAGATGCTCTGTGAGGTAGGTTGAGTACTAGGCACGCAGCAGCGTTTTGGACGCACTGAAGTTGGTGTAGGCCTTTTTTACTCAAACCTAAGAGCAGAGCATTGCCATAGTCAAGGTGGGGAGTGACTAGGGCATGGACAATTGTCTTTCTGGCGCTAATAGGGAGGAGATATAGAACCTTTTGAAGAATTTTCAGTGTGCCGAAGCACTTGCCTGTCACTTTACTGACGTGAGATTAATAGGAGAGATCAGAGTCAAGCATTACTCCAAGATTCTTGACAGAATCCGCGGGAAGGGGAAGATTGCCCAGTTCCATGGGCCACCACATGTGCGACCATGCTGAGGGAGATTTGCCAACAACCAGCAGTTCTGTTTTATCGCCATTTAGGTGCAAACAGTTGTTCATCCATGTTGCCACTGATGACAGGCAGTTGGAAAAATTAGTGGCATCTTATCTGTGGTCGGGCGTAAGCTTGAACATCAGTTGGGTGTCATCAGCATAACTGACAATATCCACCCCAAACGCTTCCACTATGTGAGCCAGGGGTTGCATGTAAAGATTGAACAAAGTGGGGCTCAGACTCGAGCCCTGTGGTACCCCATGGCTCAACTTCCTAGGGGAGGATTTGAAGGGGGGACAGTGCATCTGAAAGCTCCTATTAGCCAGGAAGGATTTTATCCAGGCATGGGCCGATCCCTCCACTCCTATATCTGCAAGACAAGACAGCAGCGTTGTGTGCAGCACGGTGTCAAAGGCTGCACTAAAATCTAATAAAACTTACGCTGCTGTCTGTCCTTCATCCACCATCTGTCTAAGGCACTCAGTAGAATAGAGAACGGCTGACTCCGTGGAGTAGCCGGCTCTAAATCCCGATTGTGTGGGGTGGAGTAGGGATTCCTCCTCCAAATATTTCATGAGTTGCCCATTGACCACCTTTTCCACGATTTTTTAACAGAAGGGAAGAAGGGAGATGGGACGAAGATTTTGGAGTTGGGAAATATGGACATTAGGTTTTTTTTTTGAAAGGGATCACCTGGGCTGTTTTCCACACATCAAGCACCTGGCCTTCTTGGAGAGACAGAGCAACTATGTGAGTAATCTTATCAATCATGCTCTCCTTGACTCCTTTACAGCGTACAGGGGGACACATGTCACAGGGAGAGCCAGACTGTATGCTGTTAGCAATGTTTAATAGTTCCTGCCTCTCAGGTACCTTAAAGCATGTAAGATGGGATTTCATGATATAATTATCTCTTACTTCTACCTGTTTAATCGAGAGGTCAGCCTTGTCTGTGAAGGTGGCATGGATTTTGTCGACCTTGCCGACAAAGAAATCCGCTCTGGAGTCACATAGCTCGCTAGAGAAGGTGTCATGGGCTTCGAGTCTAGACGGGACCGTGAGCTCTTTGTAGATGGCAAAGAGTTCTCTAGTGGGGTTGACAGCTGATTCTATTCTGCTCTTGAGGTGGGAACTTTTTACTCTGATCTCACTAGTTTCTGATATTTTTTTAATTCTGTTCTATAAAGTATTTTGCACTCTGGATTGTAGCTTTTCCTTCAGCTCCGTTCCAAATTTTTACATTTGGCTTTGGCTGCTTTAAGTTTTTCAGAGAACCAGGGGGCAATTTTGGTTTGTCTTGCGGGAGATTTGAGTGTCCAGGGTGCTACTGTATCCAGTGCATTGGACACCCAATTTTCATAATTGCTTCACGCCTCCTGCAAAGTATTGCTAGGGGGCGGGGGATTCTCTGATAGGGCAAGTTAAAATGACTCTTGCTTGAATTTTCTCCAGTCATTGCGCTTCTCAGGTAGGGGTATGCAAAATCTAGATTCTGAAGGTATACCTTCTATTTCAAATGGGATAATGAAATGATCAGACCAGATCGTTCTGACTGGAGAGGAAACCTTAATACCCTCCCAATTAGCAAAAATGGGGTCCAAAAGAAGGCCCAATTGGTGCGAGGGGGATCTGGATTGCAAGTTAAGCCCTAGGGATTTGAGTGCTGTAGCCACGTCCTGTGCCTCCCCGCACTCCATGTCTTCAAAGTGCAGGTTTAGGTCGCCTAAAATAAGAAATTTTTTATATCGGAGTGCCGGTTGAGTTATCAGTTCCAAAAGCTGGTCGGCGAACTGTGCTGCCCCTCCGGGCGGGCGGTATATTAGCAGTCCGTTAATAACATTTGTAGGTCCTGCTTTTATTGTGAAGAGGCTACTCTCACTGTTAGGTAGCATGGCTTGCAGTAGGGTACATTCTAGATCTGACTTACAGATAAGAGCTAACCCCCCACCTTGTTGCTTTTGTCTATCAAGTCTAAGTAGACAGTAGCCTGGAGGAGTGGCTTCAAGAGCTTCCGGCGATGATGCTTCATCTAGCCATGTCTCGGTAAGGAACAGCACATCAAGGCTGTTCTCCATCAGTAAATCATATATCTCTAGTTTATATTTTTTCATCGATCTGCAATTTAATACCAACATTTTTAACTTAGGTGTTTCCCGCTTATGCCTCTTAGATAATTGAGAAATGTAGTTGCAGGTCTCACAGGAAAGAGGTAGAGAGTCGACCTGTAGAGTATGATAACAACTGTCTTCAAGTTTCGGACATAGGGAAAGTAATTCTTGTCTGGTATAGTGTGAGCTGTACCTGTGAGTTACCATCCTGCCGAGAGTCTCAGACGCGTCAGGGGGCCCAGCCCCGAGCCCCGTTCAGTCGCGGACGGGCGCAGACGGGCTGGAGTCTGGCATGACTCCGGCGCGAATACGGCGTGTCCTCTGAACGCGCCCGCTGCGCGTAGTCATGGCCGTATGTTTTTATAGTGACGACGAGAGCGCCAGGAGAGAGTAGCCCTACCCAAAATGGCCACCGCTGAAAACTCAGCTCGGGCCCCGAGGGATGTCGGCCCTACAATCGGCCGGTCACTGCAGGGGAGAGGCAGTTAAAACTGCCAACACAGGCAGAGTGCAGTAAGTGCAATTTTAAAAATTACGTACATTCATTCACCCTAAGATCGGTAAATGAGGCACCTAGCGCCGTGATGAAATTCGAGCGCTAGTGCAGGGGGGGAGCGGACACAAAGGAAAATACACACAGTATGGTCTTTAAAAGCTGTTTAAAAAGTAACCACCCGGCTCAAGCCTCAGGGGTCAATAGCAGCAATCTCCTTAACTGATGTTCCTCTGGCTTGCTTTGCTTTTAGGTGCACAAAGACTGAGAGGAACCAGGAATCATCCTCATCATCATCACTTGTTGTAGTGCCAGGCAGAAGTCCTACTGCGGTGTGTGCACAACGTCACGTGTGGCCACAGACAACTCTGCAACTCGTGCAACTGTGTCCTGCTGTTCTGATATCTGAAGAAGATTAGCCCAAAGAAATGTGGCCGTAGCTCCTCTACCAAGAAAGTTGCCAGTGCCACTGCCAGTAAGAAGGAGCAGATGAGGCAAGTGCTGCCACTTACCATGGAGACTGGTGTGCCTACAGACACTTTTTGGTTGGGAAAAAAAACTACGCCTGCAGCAGCGGTGTCCGCCAGGGACCAAGCTGGGAGCAGCACCTCTGCTTCATTGGTTTCAGTGACACCACGCCAAGTTAGGCCCAAGCCCATGAGTGCCGCAGAGGTAGCCACTTTAATTGCTCTTTCACCATCGACCAGTGATGTTGGGGTTGACTCATTGCAAAGTAGCATCCAATCAACGCAAGGTGTAACTCATGTGACGAGTGTTCAGCCACAGCCGCAACGACAAACACAGGTGCAGCAAGGAGAGGCGCAAGGAGAGGCACAAGGAGAGGCGCAAGTAGAGGCGCAAGTAGAGGCGCAAGTAGAGGCGCAAGTAGAGGGGCAAGTAGAGGTGCATGGAGAGGCGCATGGAGAGACGCATGGAGAGGCACCGCTGCCCACAATGCTTGTTCATCCAGAAGTAGCGGCACATGAGGAAATCGAGATTCATGCGGAGGTATCAGCCGAGCAAGCCACTCTGAGTCCTGATGATCCATTGTCTTACACATCCCCAGCAAGGAAAAGGATGGCTAGTACAAGTACTTCTTCAAGCCACCTGCCTTCTGATGATCTAGATCTTGATGGGCAGCCACCAATTCAGTCTCATAGGGAGGCACGCCATGATCCGACAAAGCTAGGTAAAAGGAAGGTTCCCGCAAGGCTTCCACTTATGGGTGATGACGAAGAAGTAGATGTGGTGTATTCTGCTGCTGATGAAGAATCTGACAATGACGACCCAGTCATCACAGTCGTCACTCCAGCCCCAGCGGGCATGCAGCAGACAGACATTTTTACCCTATCCCAAAATGCTGCTGTGCGGGATGTGGGCGGTGTGGCACTGGTACCACCACCAACACAGGTAACTACTACACCAACATGACCTACAGCTGCCATATTTTCTCTTCAGAAGGGCTGGCAGGCACCTCCATCCAGCTCGACCTCCATTACCTCAAGCAGCGGTGCTGTAACTGTAAGTGCACAACAGAGTCAAATTCGGCCACACCCATCCTCCACTTCATCTTGCATTGAAAGTAACACCTCCAGCACCACCACCAGAAATCTCAACTCCCCAGTTTTGGACTTCTTTAGTATTAGCAAAATGGCGGAACACCTAGTTATTTGTTTGATTTGTAGACAGGTAGTTAGTAGGGGTAAGCTTGGTACCAACTGTGGTACTGGAGGCCAGAGAGGTCATCTAAAAAAAAACACTTTATCCAGTGGAAGGCGCACCTAAGTAAGATCCGGGAAGCCAAAAGTACAACAAATCCAAATGTATCCATTGATATTGCATCTGATGATGACGAGGGGCTGATCCTGCAGGGGGAAGGTGAAGAAGCGACAGACATTTTTTCTGGTACACACAGTACCCCTGGCAGCAGCACTGCAGTGGTAGCGCCCACACCCTCTACCCCAGCAACATCTATGAGGCACAGTAAGAGTCTGGTAGAGACATCAATGCGAAAAAGTACATCAATGAGCCTAACTGGGTTGAAGAAGTCTGGATCATCATCATCACATATGAAAACGATCCAGACCACCATTAAAATAATGTTTAGGTCAGAGGCGCCATTTGAACGCAACCACCCAACGGCACATCTGTATGTGGCTAAAATGCTAGCGCTGGACCTTCTCCCTTTTTTTTGTGGAAGGGGTGGGTTTTCTAGAATTTGTGGCAACAGTCTGCCATAAATGGAAGGTTCCTAGCCGGTCCTATTTTGCCAGAGTTGCGGTTCCAGCACTACATGAAGATGTGCTGGAAGTGATTGGGGCAGCTTTGTAGAAGAGTGCTGTTCACACTGCTCACCTGACAACAGACATGTGGCCCAGTTGCCAAGCCGTTGATTACATGTGCATCACTGCACACTGGGTCTCTTTTGCGGGGGTTAGAGATAAGATAGCTGCAGGTGTTGCCAGTGTCACAATTTTTCAAGCTACTCGGAAACATGCAACAGTAGTCATGTTTGCAATGGAGAAATCTCATACTGCACTAAACATTTTGGAGGAGTTTAAGAGTAAGGTCTTTGATTGGCTGCTGCCAAGAAAGCGCATGATTGGTTATGTTTCCATGGATAATGGCAGTAATATAGTTAAGGCCATGAATGATGGTGGCTATTTCAGAGTGCCGTGTTTGGCGCTCAGCATTAACATTACTGTTCAAGATTTCTTGAAAAAAGAAAACACAGTCAGCAACTTACTGACCAGCTGCCAAAGAATCTGCACACATTTCAGCAATTCTTTTAAGGCTCGGAAGCAGCTGAGGATCTTTCAACGGTACCGTAGAGAGCCAGTCACATGCATTGAGCGTCTTTTTGAGCAGTACTTGGTAATCAATGAGTATGTCTTTAACGCACGGGCTGCTGCTATGAAAGACATAAGGCTAGAGTTGGAGGAATGGGACCTTGTTAAAAGCCTGACAGACATGCTTCATCCTTTTGAGGCATTCACCCGTGAAGTCAGCAGGGAGGACTGTAGTTTGGGCAAAGCGTTCCCATTGTTGCGCATGCTAGAGCACCAACTGAAGGCGGTGTCTTCAACGTTCCGAGTTGATGCTGAAAAACAAGGAGCATATATGTTGGTGGAGAGCTTAATAAGCTGCCTAGTTAACAATGCAAGGCTTAAAGCAATACATTCAGAACAGCATTACATTTGTGCCACTATTCTGGATCCAAGGTACAAGAAGGCGCTGGCCAGCAATGCATTCATTCCTTTTTCTGAAGAAGATGTTTCAAAGTACAAACATTGGCTAGCTCTGTCAGCCACTCGGTTCGAAAAAGAGCGGCAGGAAAGTGAAGGAACCACCACAAGTACTACTGAAGCAGCAGGCCATCCGGCATCAAGGTACACTTCAGTGGCCGTAGGCAGTCACTTTCCCTCAGAGCCGCTATAGACACCAGCAACCGGATCATCACCTGCACCAGGCCCGCCATAATATTGTCGGAAGCGGATTGGACAACTCATCAAGGGTTTGCTCATTCCAGTGTTGATGCAAAGGCAACAGATGGTACGCAAACTGGAGCACCCCTGGAGGACCTTGAGCGGATGGTGCAGGCCTATCTGGATGACCCATCAGAGGTCTACATTGATCATAATCCATTGGTGTATTGGTATGGAAAAAGGCCTCAATGGCCACTGATCACCAGGCTGGCTATAAATTATTTGGCTTGCACACTCGCAAGCATGACTTCTGAATGTGTTTTCAGTGCTGCTTGTGCCATAGTCACTTCAAAATGGACCCGTCTCTCACCCAAAATGTGGAGAGGTTAACAATGATCAAGATAAATCAGCACTTCATACCACCAGATTACAAAGTATGTGAATCCACTCAGGAAGAAGAGGACACCGACTTAGGTGACGGAAGTTCTTCTCTGTTAGCTGACCTACTCCATGTTCAATTCACAGAGTTTGAGGACGGGCTCTACTTCCCTAACAACTAGGCTTGAAATACTTACTTTTTTTTTTCTTCCGTCCTTTTGACTTTTATTTCTGTGTGTCTTTCTTTCATTTGCAACTTTTAGCACAACAAAACTATATCCACAACAAATCCATCAGCAGCACTGTCTTTCGTCTTATTTCCATATTGAAGGTGCCACTGTCTGCATTCCTGAAGTTCACAAGTTCACAACTCAGTCATGCTCCTCTTTCCCCCATCTTCCAGACTCCCCCTTTCCATTTCCCTCAAGGCAGATGGCCGGATTACGCAGAATCAAGAAACTGTCGCTTCGTAGAAATGGGACTGGAATAACTGACTATGCTGACTGTTACTTCTGAAATTGACACGAGAGGCTGCCCTGTGGCCCTTCACTTAATAATAAGATGCTGACAAAAAGTGGAACAGATAATGTATGAATGAATGGTGAGATGGCATGCACTGGACAACACTGGCTGTCTGGCTCTGATAAAAGTAATTGCTAATTGTTTGTCGTGCATGAAATGAATCCTATGTGTTCTGTTATTATTTAATCTTTTACACACTAAATGTAACTTAAGACTACTCTGTTTTTACCTTGTTTAATGCAAATTGTACTTCTACTGCAGGGGCCACTACATTGTATTTTTTAATATGGAAAATGTCCTTGGACTCACTGTGTGTAGACTGTGACTGCATGAACAACATTGAGTTTGCCAATACCATGATGATAATCATGAGTCTTGATGATCAAAGTTACATAATATCTTTACAGTCACTCACTGGGATGGATGGATCATCATCGTCGGTTTACAGAAGAACTATGCCATTTCGTGAGTGGCAAACATGTAAACAAGTCAACAACAACCATAGCAGAACTACATGTCTCTCTAGTCTGTGTCAAGAGGTATGCTACATGGAGGTTGGTTCACTCAGTGGTGCCTGCCTTGATGGTCTGCATGGCCCTGGCCTGCTGTGTGCTAATTCATATCCTGGAAACAAAGACTCGAGTAGGCACTTTAGAAATGATGCATGTATGTAATACTGTCGCCTCTGAAAGTGAAAGTGTTATTTTTCAACTACACACTGTACCTTATATTTTTCCACCGGGGTGTCTTAACATCCCTTCCCTTTCTGTTTTTCCATCTACAATTACAGGCCGGCAATTACCCTGTGCGATGGGAAACACATTACTTACCATAGCAATCCACAATTTCGCATCCGCCAGGCAGGCAGTGGACAGTGTGGTCACCAAGATTGATCGACAGAGTGCCCAATGGAATGTAGGAGTAACGCGAATAAGAGGAATAGCTGGATGCATGCAACTTCCCAATTTGACCAGGATAACTCCAACATACAGTTACAGTATCCACTTCACTTTTCCTTATCTTTTAAATAATGTTATTGTTGCTTGTGAACTTTTATGAGTCTGCGACTCGGTGCATTTGCTCTCTGCTTCAAATTCATCCCTACAGTTATTTGATAAGTTTCTTTGCTATTTGTAAAACTAGTGTAATGTACTACTAAGGGCTCGATTCCGATCCGGTAAAATGCGCTCCGAATCGTCGTACGGAGCAATTTTCTCCGTACGAATCGTACCCATACACGTCCCCGTACGTACGACGAAGTACGATCCGTACCAGGAGCCAAAGACCGTACGAGTCGTACAGAACTCCGTACGACTAAAATATCCGTACGAATCTCACTCGGAACCCGCTGTACGTGACATCGCTACGGTTCGCGGCTGGTTTTTACGACCCAGCAAGTACGATTCGTGTCGGGTACGCAACGTACAACCCTTTTTTTTACGGGAGCTGGAAACAGCTGTAAACGCATAGTTCGCGCCGAAACAAGTACAGAACGGCCCCCCCCGGGTACGCCGCGTACCCCCCATGATCGCCGGGGTACGCGCCGTACCCCTGCGATCATGTGGGGTACGCGCCGTACACCCAGCGTACATGGGGTACGCAACGTACCCCATGAACGGTGGGTGTACGTTGCGCACCCCATGTACGCTGGGTGTACGCCGCGTACCCCACATGATTGCAGGGGTACGGCGCGTACCCCGGCGATCATGGGGGGTACGCGGCGTACGGTGTGTGTGTGATTGAGCGCTTTTCCGTACGAATCGCACTTACCTGACGTGGACCGTACGAATAGAGTCCCGATCACCCGGTCCGGATCGTACTCGCCGGGTCGTACGGTGTGTTTACGAGTCGTACGTAAACTGCTACGAATACGAATCGTACGGGGGATTTTTTGTACCGGATCGGAATCGAGCCCTAAGTGTTTATTCTCTCTGAGAACAGATATGCAAATGAAATTTGTAATTCTTGCAGCCCTCTACTGTCTAATTGTTTAGTACTAGTTAGTAAGTTGTAGTATAAGTAGTACTACTTTTCATTAACCTAACCGCCACTTAGCAAACAACTTCATGCATGCACTTCCTTTAAGTCTCTTAAAAGATTTATGGATATGGTCGTATCGTAGATTTGTTTTTCTTCATTTGTTGTTTCTCCATGCTGTGTTTTCTTTTTCTCTTTCCAAAAAACTTTCCCAAAAACCTCCATTTCCATCCATTTTTCAAACCCTAATTCTCTTCCCCCGGGCTGTGTGGTTTTCATTGAGGTGTGTGAGTAAATGACAACAATAATTCCACACGCTTGCTGGGGAGGATAAGGTCAAAGCAACAGAAAATCAATTTAAAGGCAGGTGAAAGAATAAGAGGATATATTCCTATTCTGCTTGACACACACCCATGAGTATTTGCAAATCATTTCAGAATTTCATGTCCGCCAGTGAGTGGATTCATCAACAACAACCTCCTCCTACATGTGACGAAAGTTTACACTGCTGTGTCCTTCAGTACTAGTTCTTGTAGTGGCCATAATCCACACAACTACAAGTTAACTTTTGATTGAATACTTTTGCATTGCTTAGGCTACAATTTAATGTATGGCACTGTTCTTGTGTACTGTACTATCATACTGTTCTAATGCTCCTCTCAGGTCACTCAATGTCTCGTTTCCTTTTATTTCATATGCTGCTACTGCCAGTGTGTACCACTACTACTACCTCCACAACGATGCCATTTCACCTGTCAGGGATTCCATTGCCAACCTTAATCGCCATTTGCCATGCAGCCATCCTTGTGCCTAGCCCTATTCTCAAACACTAATGACAGGTAAGATAAGCATTTTGTGGGAGGAAGAATAATGGAGTAGGAGGGGAGGAGAGACTGTCGGTAGTACTAGTAAAGTAGTAGAACAATTGAATTCACTAACTCTGTCAGTGGCACTTTTGTAGAAATTTGGGCGATTACTTAGACAATTAGAATCAATCAGCCAGTTAAGTTTCAGGAAAGTTAACCCCACCCTGCCTCTCCCACAAAACATAAAACACATATGCTACATTTAAGTAGAAAATAAATAATTATTTTGTCCTAACATAAATAAACTATCCTGCAAGACCCAACCCACCCCCCTCCCTAACCCCAAACAATGTCCATGAAATCAAAAGTCCAAAAACCCGAACGCCCAATTGCCACCCCCCCCAAAAGTCTTTAAAAAAGGGGCAAGGGACAGTCTCTCTCCATGATCTACTTCCGCCGGCGGTGTCCTGTGGACAGGTGGTCGCGGAGCTCTCGACGCAGGGCCTTGAGCAGGGCTTTCTGCCTCGACATTTGGTCCACCTGCTGCTCAAGGTAGGCCACTCACAGGGACAAACTGTGCATCCTTGCCTTGCAGGCACTGTGGGGGCAGCTGTTTTTGTCACTGCTCGGCGGCGGCGGGTGGCTGCCAGACCACGACGCCGTACTGCTGGAGGATTGATCTGACTGTATGACCATGGGGCAGCGGAGGAGGATGCAGCTGTTGTCGATGTCCACTGCGATTCTTCCTCCTCCTGGGCCACCAGCCGCCGATATTCAGCCACAATTGCTTCCAGCTTCCGGCGCCTGTCCCGGATAGCCAACTCCTTCCGAGATAGTTTAGAAGTTGGAGTATCTAGATGAAGAAAAAGAAAAATACTGTAACCAAGTCCAATACTCTTCAAGATTAACAGAAAATAATTCAACAGAAAGTTGTGTCACAGTAGCACTTGCAACTTGCAAGCACAGTACATAACATTTGTGTGGCATGTATCTATCTAACCTCCAACTTCGTCGGCCTCTGCTCTAACATTAGTCAGAGTTTCAGGAATTCTACTAGCACTATATTGACTCACTACATTAGACTCAGACAGGACACCAGTCTTCTTCTCTCTTGTTTAGCGAAATTAGTATATAAACTTGTGGAAGCCGGCATAATGCCAGCGCAGTCAGCTTACACCCGAGAAAAACAGACGCAAGTCATGATGATGCAGACTTGAGTTACTGTTACCAGTCCAGTACATGCAGGTGGTGAAGCGCTTACTTTTCTATTACGGGTGGCACTGGCCATACTCTGTTACAAGGGCTACTGCTCAATTAATTTAACTTTCACCCTGCCCGGCCCCTGACTACTACAAATGGAAAATGAAGAAGATAATATGATCATCTATCCCTTCACAGGATATTTGCTTGTATAAGGGATGACTTTACGTGCTTTGTTTTTATTGATTGAGTGAACACCGATAGGCCACACATGAATGACAGAGTTGAAAAGAAATTATTAACAAAGGTAGTGAGTGGTCCCCGTAATCGCCGGAGGAAGGCACTGAGTTGTGACTTGACTTGATAATGTGAACTATACAATAGATACACAATACATGCTGGGCTTGAAAACTACTGTTAGTCAAGGGAGTATTCTGAAGAATTACAACTTCTACTTTCCTCGGCTTTGCTACTCTGACACGGATGTGCGGTGTTACATGCTCTTCAAAGTAACACTCTTACACCCACATGCATCATTTCACCCGTTTGCGATTCCTAAATTGCGAAAATTAGGGAATCGCAATTTAGAAATCGCAAACGGCAATGCATGAATAATTCACAAATATTTTCCTTACTTGTGATTCACATTTTGCGAATCGCAATTAAGGAAAACCTTCCCATTGATTCCTATGGGCCAAAAGGCCCATAGGAATCAATGGGAAGGCATTAACATTTTGCAATTTTCATCATGCATTGCATTTAAGGAATCGCAAAAATGCGATTCCTTAAATGCAATCGCATTTTTAGAAATCGCAAAAAATTGCGATTTCTACACAATTGTTTAATGCATCCCAAAAAGTGATTTTGGAATCGTAAACGGACGAATTTTGCGATTCGCACCGTTTGCGACTCCAAAATAGCTTGATGCATGTGGCTGTAACATTTTGCGATTTTCATTTTGCGAATCGCAATTTGTTAATGCATTTCAAGGGTGCTGAGGGGGGTCCAAAGGACCCCTCCCCCTGCACCCTTGAAATGTTTTTGTAAGTGCAAGTTTCACACACACATGTCCAAAGGACATGTGTGTGTGTAACATGACACTTTCAAAAATGCATTTTTGTGCATTTTTGAAAGATTTCGCAAATTAACACGAGTTTCACCCTCGTGTTAATTTGCTCCCCCTATTTGCGAATTCGCATTTTTTAAAACATTCATGCATTGCATTTAAGGATTCGCAAAAATGCGATTCTTTAAATGCAATCGCATTTTTAGAAATCGCAAAAAATTGCTATTTCTACACAATTGTTTAATGCATCCCAAAAAGTGATTTTGGAATCGTAAACGGACGACTTTTGCGATTCGCACCGTTTGCGACTCCAAAATAGCTTGATGCATGTGGCTGTAACATTTTGCGATTTTCATTTTGCGAATCGCAATTTGTTAATGCATTTCAAGGGTGCTGAGGGGGGTCCAAAGGACCCCCCCCTGCACCCTTGAAATGTTTTTTTAAGTGCAAGTTTCACACACACATGTCCAAAGGAAATGTGTGTTTGTAACATGACACTTTCAAAAATGCATTTTTGTGCATTTTTGTAAGATTTCGCAAATTAACACGAGGTTCACCCTCATGTTAATTTGCTCCCCCTATTTGCGAATTCACATTTTTTAAAACATTCATGCATTGCATTTAAGGAATCGCAAAATTCGATTCCTTAAATGCAATTGCATTTTTAGAAATCGCAAAACATTGCGATTTCTACACAATTGTTTAATGCATCCCAAAAAGTGATTTTGGAATCGCAAACGGCCGAATTTTGCGATTCGCACCGTTTGCGACTCCAAAATCACTTGATGCATGTGAGTTTTAGTCTTCATCCAGTGACTACTCTGTCTACTCTACATGGACCTTTGCTATCTATGAGGAAGATACCATCCAGGCATCCATCCATTCAAAGTAAATGTCAATCATTCTTCTTAGTGGACAACCCTTTCTTTTTCTCACCAAAAAACACCCTTTTTATTTATTTTTTGAAAGCCTCCAGCCATGTATCCGTGCTTGACTTGCATTTGAATTTGCAACAAAGGATATATTGCGCACACAAACATTTTCTGTTTCACCCACCCAGTCAGTCCTCTTTTCTTTCTCCTTCCACCAATCCTTGCTTCAGCCTTCAACCGGCCATGCATCAGATTCCCAGCTAACTGTGCCTGCATTCAAAAACACTTATCATTCTTTGACAGTCATTAATTTAACTTGCTCGTCCTTCCTTACACCCTTCTTTCCCTTTTTGTTCATTCCATCCATCAAGTTCATCTCTGATCTGACTTGGCTTCTCGATAAAACTTTCATAGCTGAGTTATTATTATTATGTTTCTTATATAGCGCCTGAATCGACCCCCGAAGGGTTATCTCCGTGCTTGCCTTGGGAACCCGTCCTGGCTTTTCCCTGTGAGATAGCCCCTACAGGGCATCCCCAAGGTGAAAGCCAGGCATCCCGCCGCGGGGGGCCGTTGTGGAGATTAAGCAAGCCTAATGCCCAGAGTTGCAGTGTGAACTCATGATTAGGTCAGGCACCGAAGCGAGAATTATCGAGTCCATGGACATTTGAGCTCAAGACCCTGCCGCGTTGGGAATTGAACCCTGGTCCCGGGTCTGACCTCTGCTTCAGGGTCTGCCTGCTCTAACCAGTGAGCCACACTTCTCCACCAGTTGAAGTCAAATTTATAGGAAGCCATTGGTTACTCGTCAACTCCGGCAGCTAATGCTGTTGCTAATGCGAAGTCAAGGGTGACTGTCTTCTAAGTTCTACCTGGTTGGCAAAAACTTAGTTCTAAATTTGTAAGTCTTCTTAACAGTAAAGTGTACTTACTGTAACTGTACAACATATACCACACCCCTGCAGCGAGCCTACTCTGCAATCTCAATAAGGAAGGAATAATATAATAGCTTACCACTGCCCGCCACCATCGTGGCGTCCCCCACAGCAGTTCCTGCTGGCACCGCATCTGCCCCTGGAGTGACCGCCTCCGCGCTGGCCCCGCCACTGGTGGTTGGCTGTGCCAATGGTGTTACACCTAGAAAATACATGTGAAATTTTTAGGTGTCATACACCACTCCCTATTTTGTCTAGGAATTAAAAAATATGTTACTTACTACATAAACAAATTTAATTATTTGTGACTCTCTAGTCTAAACTAAAAATTCCCCTTTCAGAAGGGGAGGGTGTTTTTTTTTATTGCTAAGCCATGATAAGAAGCTATACTTTTTGGCACTGATGAATGCTTGCTTTTTAACACTCACCATTTTTCTCATTACAGACAGAAGCTTCCCTTCTACGAACAAGAGCTATATGTTATGTTAATCATCATCATCGCCACCAGTACTTTAAGTTCCAACCAGGTGAGGGGTCTCCCACAATTAATGTGTAAAATCAGCCACTGTTCAGTTTGAAAGACTTCACTGTTTACCTTATATGAATGAATTTGATTGTAATACATGTTTTTATATAATGCATGATTGAAATGTAATGTATTGACTACTGAGTACACACAGAGCTAGTTGTTTTACTTTTAATAAAGCTTTAAAACTTACATAGACTCTGTGGTTTTTTGGTCATGAGTGAGTGAGCGAAAGGGTTTGCAATTTGCAATCATAATTCCTGGACTCTGAGAGGTCGGGAGTGGACTCTGACTCTGTAGTCTTATGTTATGGGTTGTATAATCATTGGGGATCATCGCTGCATTCGGGAGCTAAATAATGACTCTGACACACTAGCTAGTCTCAGTATAAGGAGATTGGGGGTTCAACTTCTGTTATGACTGAGGTATGTGGAAACTGGAAAGTCTAACTGCGCCTATTATCACCAATGTCCTATTTCTTGTCCATAGTTCTGTATGTGCAGAATAGTCCCTGCAACAGTAGTAGTATGTCCTCATATCAAATCAAACTAGTTTCTTATTCTTGGTGGCCACTGACATTTTATTGTTGGGCATTGTCAAAGCATAAACATTAAGAAGACTTCAATAGACATTATGGACAACCCAGAGGACTGCACTCAGTGCCTAGAGCTATTGCTGAATAGGAGTTTTGTTTAACACCTTTTGCCAACTGTGCAAGCTTAGCTAGCTACACAGGCAGACTAATAAAATAGTAGTAGCACAAAGAGTCATAGCAGAGGCAGGATAAGAATTTAGGAACAGTCTACAGAGAAGATCAAAGACGATTTAGGAAAAAATAGAATTATGATGAACGTTTGGATTAAATAGGTGCTGTAAAAGTTATTGAAGTATAAATATTAATATTAACAAGGAAACTTACTGGGGTCAGCAGTAGAGCCCTTGGCGGACCGATCCTGGCCTTCCTGCTCCGCCGGCGCCGCCACTGCCACCTCTGTCCTCTTGCCCCTGGGGGAAGATGATGTACATGAAAGAAAGACACAAACATGGATGATTGTTGTAAACAAAATCAAACATTTCAAAAAAACAATAACAAAATATTTCGGGAAAATAAACAACAATTGCACTACATTTATTGACCTATCTGATGTGGTCTACTAGGATATTAGTATTGCTGCATTCGCGGACCGTCTACTTGGAAAGGTATGTTACTCACTAAACCAACTACAAAAATGTTCTACTAGGACTGACAGTAGTAGCTCTCAGAAGCACGCAAAGTGACAGACACAGTCCGCCATGATTGCAGACCACTAAAAAGTTTCCTACTAAATAACCAGTCATAATATACTCAAACTATCAATCCACCACCACTTTCTCTTCTTAGTGGCAGGAGTACAAAGGAAGGACTGGACTTGAGTCTCTAGTGTCTAGCATTACGCAGTTCTGTAAAGTACACTCATACATAATCACTCAGGCCAAATGAGCACAAAATTGAAAACAAGTAAGCATAGTAGCACCACCAGTGAGCAGGTGAGCACCTGCAATCACGGAAGCTTTTGAAACATAATTTACCTGCAATGTAATTTCTAGTGTCTAGCATGACGCAGTTCTGTAAAGTACACTCAAACTTTACACTCAGGCTAAATGAGCACAACATTGAAAACAAGTAAGCATAGTAGCACCGCCAGTGAGCAGGTGAGCACCCTAAATCACAGAAGCTTTTTAAACATAATTTACCTGCAATGTAATCAACAGCATTCTTGCTCTTCAGAAAAAACATATATTTTCAATATATAACACAGAGCAGAAGAAAACAAAGTAGTTAATAAATAGCTACTAGTACTCACCAAGCCCAGGGATCTCGACTCCAAGCAGGTCGAGCAGGTCTTGTTCCCGGTCCAGGATGTTGGACCACCGGTGCGTCGCCTGTTGGTAGGTGCGCCGGACCCCAGACTCCCAATGCATGGCCTGGTACACCTTACTCCATAGCTGCCGATGCCCTGGAGGCCGTACCCGGGACCGGGCCTGCCGCCTGCCGCGACGGTCTTGGAGAGGTGGCGCTGTACAAAGAAGACCAGTGCGGCCACCTCCACCGCACTAAGATCTCCCTAGGATTTACTGCTTCGACCCCTTAACCTCCCGCAAGGGAGTCAGCTACGGGGTGCAGGAGTCTTCCCCTTCGACTTGCCGGCTCTCTCTGCCATGATCCTGGGTCACAGAAAGGAAAAATAGGAAAGAATATGGGAAAAAAAGTAAATTAAAGAAAAGAGAGAGCTAAACAAAAAACTGAAAAAGTAGTTATTAAAGTAACAAAAAGTTGAAAAAAAGACAAAATATAGATGTAGAAAAATAGAGAGATAGATAATGAGTAAAAAAGATCAAGAAAACTTTCAAACAAACAAAGGATTACAAAGATTGAAGGAGGATAGAAAAAGCATGCCTAGAACCATAGCAATGAATGAAAAACAAGATGGCTGCGCCCATTGCGACCACGTGGGTAAGTTTGCGCAATATTTCCCCCGCGAGCATGCAAAAACGGATGCGAACACGCAATTGTGCCCCGCACGTAGGAAATGCATGCAACTAGCGCCCGGAAACGGAAATACGCAACGCGAACACTGAAAACAAGATGGCCGCACCCATGTACGACTGCATGGGTAACTTCGCGGTAGCCGCGCTGAAAAAAAACCCTGCGAACAAGCAAAAATAAAAAAATCTGCAAATTTGCACAAATTCGCAGATTTTGCAGACTGAGAATTCGCTTTCGCGCGAATACGCCTACCGCAAATTTTACCCATACTTACTACAGATAAACTAGCTAACATAAAACACACTGAGGTTCTCTTTGGGAAGTCTAATAGTTTACCCACTAGGGACGCAAGCACTAGCAGTCCACGCATGATTACTACATAGAATGCGAAATCCAATAACTTCAGATTTCTGTTGAAAAAACATTGGGGCCTCATCAAGGCAGACCTGTAATTGGCTAGATAGTGGGGGAGTCACCAACCGTAACTTATAGGCGACCAATGTCCCTTAAGGACAAGTTGGTTCATAGTTATCAGAAAACTCAACCCACTAGTACTTGGTTAGAATTGACGAAAGGTTTTCATAAGTGTATTTCTTGCAAAGCATGTAAGTACTCAACCAGCTGCAGAACTTTCACAACTCAAGATGGAATAGAAAGAACCATCAAAAAGTTCATCACATGCACCACTGACCACGTCATATATCTATTGGAGTGTACATTTGGTATGAAATATATAGGCAGCACAAAACATCAGCTCGAGAAACACATTTTAGAGAGCTTATCCAATATGGATTTTAGCTACCCGATAGCACGGCATTTCTATACTTCACACAACAGTAACAACAAATGACTCACTTTCAGTGGTGTTGATAGAATATTCAAACACATACGGGGTGGGGACACAGAGAAGCAACTACGTGTGCTTGAATACAACATTTTCTAGCTATCGCGACAATTTTAGATTCTATTAAGGACACAGAGGCTAGAATTATGCTTTCTCATTTCTTTACTGCAAAACACAGCCGCCAATGAAAGTAAAACTACAGTATTGAAAAACTACAATACCCATGAGGCTTTGAACCACGCATCTATCATTACAACCAATCACAGCATACATTAGCATACAAAGTAGAGAGACACTAATCTGGCCTCCTCTTTCTTTGCGCAAATCAGTCCAATAAGAACAAACAAAGTCTTGAACTCTCAACGGAGAGATTAACAGTTCCTGTAGGAATTCTCAACAGAGAAAAATCCATAACCAACGAAGGAATCCTCTTCTGTCAAGAAGGTACAGTAGCTCCATCTGAAGTAGACACTTAACTCTTGTTAGAATCATTTCTTGAAACAGAAAAACAAGTTTGAGAAAGGGAGACCACAACTTCATTTCTCATTGGGTGGGCATAAAAGTTGTTAAACAACATAACATCAAAACAACTTTACAGTTGCATAACTGTCCCAACGGGTGGGATAATCCTCGCCTCCGTGTCCTTAATAGAATCTAAAATTCTTGTTGCGATAGTGAAGAACCGGGTTTTAGAACCCAGCGGCGCCAGGGGAAATGCCCGATGTCTTTGAGTTCACCGGTCTAGGCATACAGAGGCCGGGATACTTCTCGGTGACGTCAAAGATCAAATTTATTGGCTGCAACCAGGAACGGAAGTCTACGAAGCACGACACGGGTGGTTCGTCAGAGA
The DNA here is from genome assembly GCF_964263255.1 of Lissotriton vulgaris. NCBI lineage: Eukaryota > Metazoa > Chordata > Amphibia > Caudata > Salamandridae > Lissotriton > Lissotriton vulgaris. The sequence continues at coordinate 105,578 of NW_028242662.1, read as the reverse complement.
CTGTACAATTTTAGTATTGTGAGACATCGTCTTTTATACCAAAAATCACATTCCTGACTAGCATGAATGACTTACGAACTGTCCAATCACCAAGTGACATTTCATAAGGTATCGCATAACGACAAGCCCACTTTCAGTTGTCCAGCGCACCATCAATTACAAGGGAAAACCCAGCAATCTTGCTCGGACAGGCCGGACAAACCCATGATAAAAGGACCTCAACCCAAACCACAAATAGACCATAAAAGAAGGAGCAGAAACAGATGAGAAGCAAGATAGAAGGGTGTATGCGTGTACCATAAACTCAGCAATGTCCTGCTCTTTGATCTCTATCTTGACCAAGCCAAACAAGGACCTGGCTGAACAAGGTTAGCTTCGGGCAATGGAGTCAGTTCGCTCAGGTCACACAGAAGTCAGCTAAAGGTATACGTGTCCCAAAGACTCGCTCGGCCGTAGTCATCGGCCTATGTGAGGGCATCCACAAAATGGCTGCCGTACACAAAATGGAACCCGAAGGTTCAGAGCGAGATCCCTGAATACGCAGTGAATCCATCAATCGAACATAACGAAAATACTCATGCAAACCGCACTCGTCATTTGCGGTTTGCTGATGCCAAAATCGTCACGATACGACGACCTTTATAGAACGGGTTCAGAATCACGGAACCTCAATAGCTAGAAAATGTTGTATTCTATGGCAGGACCTGAGGCTTCTGATTATGCTGGTTCAAAGCTCATCAATTACAGCATCAGAAACATGAGGAATAGGTTTGTAATAAAAAACTTTAAACATTGAATCTGAAGACTAGTCTGCTGCTTTAAGTATGTCCTCTAAGCGGGACCCTAACAAATAGGCTTTAGAAGCCATCGCTCCTCTAGTAGAGTGAGCTCCATAAACAGAAACATCCATGCCAGCTTCTGACATGATCCATCGAACCCATCTAGCTAAAGTAGCAGCAGCGACTGGTTTGAACGGTTTTTGCACAAAAATTAACAATTGACCTAAAGGATCAACCCTGTGTGAAACAGTACGTTCTTCATAACTTTTCAAACACTGCAAAACGCATAATTTGTTATTATGTGGAAAGGCAGGATATTCCACTGACCGAGACATGGTCTTAGTCCGTCTAGTGATGATGAAAGAAACACCTTGTGCAGAAAACATCCTACCAGCCAGGTCTAAAGCTCTAACTTCAGAAACTCTATGACATGATATGGACAGAGCAACATTGTAAGCTTAGCAGAAAGCTGCTTCAAGGAAAGATCACCATTCTCGGGCCAGGATTCCAAAAGAGTAAGAACCTTCGTAACATCCCATAAAGTGGAATACCTGGGCCGAGGGGGGGTTAGCCACACAAACCCCCTTCAGTAGTTTGCAGACCAGGGGATGCATCCATACAGGCTTACCATCAACGTGATCATGACCAGCAGAAATAGCAGACCTGAAATTATTAACCGACCTGTAAGCAAGGCCTGGCTCTGCACATTCAGACAAGAATTTCAACACATCAGTTATAGATGATCACACAGGATCCACCTGTTTGGAAAGGCACCAACCCACCCATCTCTTCCAGAAGGCAGAATCTCGTTTCTGGGTGGAAGGAGCCCACGCTTGGTGCATAAAGCCGACAGCCGCCTTTGAAAGTCCTGCAATGCTCTCATGTCTCCTGAGAGCGTCCACACCATCAAGGTTAATTGGTTCTGCAGGACCAAGGGATGGCAAGACCCCACTGGGTCCTGGAGAAGTGTCTGAAAAGTTGGAAGAAGGAAGGGAAGGTTCACAAACAACTCCAACAGAGTGGGAAACCATGACTGTGTTGACTAAAACGGGGTCACTAACACTAGTGAAGCCCTCTGGGGTCGGACAAAGGCCGCCACCTTCGGAATCAAGGCAAACGGAGGAAAAGCATAATTCCTCTGCAATCCCCAATGCTGCAGGAATGCATCTGTTCCCATCGCCATCGGGTCTGGTCTCCAGCTGAAGAACAGGGGAAGTTGAGCGTTGAGGCGAGAAGCAAACAGGTCTATCTGACATGGGCCTTGCATAACCATGATCTGAGCAAACAGCGAGGGATGAAGTCTCCAGTCGCTGTAATCTTGAAGGAATCAGGAGTTCCAAACTGCTATCTGATTGAACTTCCCTGGAAGATATTCCGCCACTACCTAGATCTTGCGATCCAGGCAGAAATGCCAAAATTCCTTCACAATGTGAACTAACATGCAGGATCTCGTCCCCCATAGGCGGTTGATGTATCTCACTGCTGAGACATTGTCCATTCGAATCAGGATGCAACAATTGCTCTTCAGAGGTGAGATGGACCTGATGGCAAAAGACCCTGCCAACAACTCCAGACAATTTATATGTAATTTTAGTTTGTCTGCTGACCATCGTCCTCCTGTGGTAAACTCCCCACAGCGAGTGCCCCAACCCCACTGACTGGCGTCTGACTCGACAAACACGTCTGGGGCGGTGCCGAAGATCGCCCGCCCATTCCAAGCTGTCATGTGTTCCAGACACCATAGAAGCTCCTCTTGTGCTTCTGGAGAGAGGGGAATGAGATGGTCGTAATGAAATTACCTCAGTAAATAAAAGATCTTTCGTCTTTGAAGGGCTCTGTAGTGTAAAGGTCCCGGGAAGATTGCCTGGATTGAGGATGCCAGAAGACCCACAAATCTCGAAAAGACCCGCAAGGAAACCATTTCCTTGGTTAAGGTGGATCTGATTTCCCTCTTTATGGACCTGATTTTGCTCACTGGAAGAAGGAGCTGCGCTGCACTGAATCTATCATGAAACCCAGAAACTCCTTCTGTTGGCTCGGTTGCATCACAGATTTCTTGGCATTGATGATGAACCCCAGATTCTGTAACAGGGACGTCGTCCACTTCAGATGAGTGAGGAGGAGATCCCGGTCCTGTGCCAGAATCAGCATATCATCCAGATACACAATGAGGCGCACCCCCATCTCTCTGAGATGAGAGACCACTGGCTTGTGGAGCTTGGTGAACACCCACGAGGCTGAGGAGATGCCAAAGGGAAGTGAGCGATACCGGTACCATTGCCCTTTCCAAGGAAACTGCAAGAACTTTTGATGTGAGGGGCAAATAGGGACCATGAGGTAAGCACCTCTTAAATCTTAGTGGACCATCCAGTCCTTTTCCAACAAGAGGTCTCGCAAGAGGTGAATACCCTCCATCTTGAAGTGGCAATAAACCACAAAGGGATTGAATTCTCTTAGATTGAGTACTAGGCACTGGCCGCCACCCTTTTTCTGCACCAAAAAGACGTTGCTGCAAAAGCCTTCTGGAATGAAGGGTCCTACAGCAATTTGGCCAATAACTCTTCCAGTTGGGAGTCTATAAAACTCTGTTCTAGATGGGAAAAATGGAGAGGCTGAGGCGGAAACGCCTGCAAGGGACACTCCAACATCTCTATCTGGTAACCCTGCATGGTCTGAAGGACCAAAACATCTGCAGTGAGACTCTCCCAATTCATCAAAAAGTGTCTCAACCTGCCCCCAAGAGGAGTGACCGGACACACAGGACTTACCAGAGGACTGATTGTCAAAATTCTTGCAGCAGCGGTTGACACCCCGATTAAAGCGGCATCTGTATCTGCGGGATCTGGACGGGTAAAAGCCCGCCTGGCCGGGCTCCTGGGTGTACCCTCTGCCACATCGTGGGGCACATCCTCTCTGAGGAATGGGGTTGGAGTAGCGGCCGGTCGAGTGTCCTCTGCCACGCCCGGCCCTTCCAGAGACCTGATGTAAGACTCTCTTCAGTGAGGCCTGAGACTTATCAAGAGAAGCAAAGGTGATAAAAACTTGGCAATGTCCTTAACAAATTTGTCCCCAAACAACTGTCCTTCGGCCAAGGGCCCTGGCTCCACTAACTGTGGGTCAATTTGCAGTAGGACAGATTTTCTCCTCTCAGAGGCAAGGGCGCAGTTAGCGTTCCCAAGCATGCAAATGGCTCGCTGCGCCCAACCAGCCACAACCTGCGGGTGGATGGCGGCGCCAGTCTCCAGAGCTTGTAAGGCTAACTCCAATATTTTTGCCAAAGGGCCTGAAAGGTCGAAGACCTTGTCTTGGCATGCTCTGAGCGCGCGGTCAATCCCCTTCTTGGGGTCTATTTCTTGAGGAAGGTGATCATGGAAGTGTCGATGTCGGGGGTAAGGGCCCCTTTGTGGGCTAGGTCTGGACAGGGGCATTCCCACTTTAGGCGGGCCCTAACCTCCTTGTCAAAGGCCTTGCGCAGGTTAGTTTCTAAATATCCTGCAACAGCCGGGGGCAGAACCCAATCAGAGGATCTGGGATGGACAATGTCCGAAGGGTCAAACATGAAGGGGGACGGGGTAATAGGGGAGGAAGTATGCTTACGCTTCTTTGCGCGCCATGGACGCTTGGGAGGAATCTGTGTCGGTATCAGTATCAGTAGTGGTATCTGCCACAGGGATAGGTGAAGACTGAGGCAGGGAAAGGGGCTGGGCGACATCCTAGATGTTTTCTTCTGCTTTGCAAAGGAGCGGACATGAGGCCAAGAGGAGTTAGAAGGGTCACTGGGGTTGGGAACCCGGGGTTGGCCAGAACCAGAGGGAGGGGAGCTTTGGGACCAGAAGGGACAAGCAATTCCAAATTCTGGGTCAAGCGTAACAAGGCAGAAGATAAAGCTTTATCCAATTTAGCGTCAAGCTCCCTATCAATCAGATCCTCCATAGTCCCGTCATTATAGTATTCATCATCACCCTGCTCACCGACAGCGTCAACCTCCTCCTGATAGCAATCCAGTTCTGCCATCTTCCAAAATAGAATAAATTCCACTCGAAATATCCCCATAGGGAAGCTCAATTATCAGCCCTGGGAAAGGGCGTTGGTTGGGAGTAGTGCCTGGCGTAGAAGCCAATAAAACAATACCAGTCTGAAAATAGTCAGAGTAACTTAAGTCCCACTCTCGGACTAATGGAGGAAGAAAGGCCCCAAGCTGCAATCAGCAGAAGGGGGCCCAAAAATTAAGGCTCTTAGAAGGCCTTGGCAACTCAGGGATTATTTTAGTGCATCAGCACGGTAATGGCTTTGAAAAATGCTGTTTTGCACGATGATTTATGGCCCCAACTGGCTCCTGGCCGCGCTGCGGTATCTCTGTTCAGCCCGGGGTGAAGGCGTCTTTATCCGGCCCTGTAAAGAAGGCTGCACGCACCTGCAGACGCGCGCGAGCCCTGGAGACGCACGCAGGGTGCCCACGAAGGCCCCGATGAGTGCTCCCTCCCAGAAGGTGGGAGCCAAGCTCCTCAGGCTCGCGGACAGCTAGCGCTCTCAGCAGCTGTGCCGGCGGGTGGAGGAGCAGAACGGGACACCTACAGCGCAACACGCGTTGTGCTCGGGGCAAACAGCCGGAAGCGGAGCAGGATCGGAAAAGCTGCGCTCCGGTCCCGAACTGCAAGGGTCGCTTAGCGTAACTGACGACAACAATAAGCCCCGCAAAAAGAAGCAACAGACCAAAACATCAGTAAGGATAATAATATTAATTTAATACCATGCATATATATATATATATATATATATATATGTAAGTCAATGCATATATATAAAGTGACAAAGCATATAGAGTAGAGAGGCACTTATCTGGGCTGCGGAGCAGCATAAAAAGAGGAGGCCAGATTAGTGTCTCTCTACTTTGTATGCTAATGTATGCTGTGATTGGTTTTAATGATAGAGGCGTCGTTCAAAGCTTCATGGGTATTGTAGTTTTTCAATACTGTAGCTTTACTTTCATTGGCTGCTGTGTTTTGCAGTAAAGAAATGAGAAAGCATAATCAGAATCCTTCGGTCCTGCCATAGAATCAAGATACATCCTTGATTTAAATACCAGTATGCCTTTGGCATGAATAGGGAAGAAGAATTAAACACTCATATTGGTCTTTGACACACTGTCTTCCAATATTCCTTCCGCAGACCTACCTTATTCTGAAGTTGGACGGATGTCCTTTTAATATTCCCCAGTTGTAACTGTGGGTTTCCCCCTCTCCTCTTATTCTTTTTCACTTGATTAATTTTGTGATAGTACTTTTTAGATTCACATTACATTCACAGTGGTATCGACAGGATCTCTTGTTTAGCCCCACACATGCAATTGTCTTTTATCATGTTTCTTTATTAGGCAGTATTTGTGGTCTTGTGCTTCAATTTACTAGTTGCAGGATGTTTTAGAGTAGAACAGTTGTCCCATACTAAGCATGGGTGAAATTTGCGAATTCGCGATCCACAAATTTGCAGATTTGCGAATTCGCGATCCGCAAAATTGTGTGAATTTGCTGATTTTTTAATTTTGCATGTTCGCGGGGCGCTTTGCGTGTTCGCAGGGCGCTTTGCATGTTCGCAGTTTTTTTTGTGCGAGACCGCGATGCGCCCTCTGGTTCATCACTGCCACCCTCTCGTACCCTTCTGCCCTCTGTACCACTCGTTTTTGTGCCTTTCTGCCCTCTGCCCCACTCATGTTTGTGCCCTTTTGCCCTCTGCCCCACTCGTTTTTGTGCTCTTCTGCCCTCTGCCCAACTCGTTTTTGTGGTCTTCTGCCCTCTGCCCCACTCGTTTTTGTGCCATTCTGCCCTCTGTCCCACTCTTTTTTGTGCCCTTCTGCCCTCTGCCCCACTCGTTTTTGTGCCATTCTGCCCTCTGTCCCACTCGTGTTTGTGCCCTTCTGCCCTCTGCCTCCCTCGTTTTTGTGCCATTCTGCCCTCTGCCCCACTCATTGTTGTGCCCTTCTGCCCTCTGCCCCACTCGTTGTTGTGCCCTTCTGCCCCTTGCCCCACTCGTTTTTGTGCCATTCTGCTCTCTGCCCCACTCGTGTTTGTGCCCTTCTGCCCTCTGCCCCACTCGTTTTTGTGCCATTCTGCCCCACTCGTTGTTGTGCCCTTCTGCCCTCTGCCCCACTCGTTTTTGTGCCATTCTGCCCTCTGCCCCACTCGATTTTGTGCCATTCTGCCCTCTGCCCCACTCGTTGTTGTGCCCTTCTGCCCTCTGCCCCACTCGTTTTTGTGCCATTCTGCCCCCAGCCCCATCCGTTGTTGTGCCCTTCTGCCCACTGCCCCACTCTTTGTTGTGCCATTCTGCCCTCTGCCCCACTCGTTGTTGTGCCCTTCTGCCCTCTGCTCCACTCGTTGTTGTGCCCTTCTGCCCTCTGCCCCACTAGTTGTTGTGCCATTCTGCCTTCTGCCCCACTCGTGTTTACGTTGTGCCCTTCTGCCCTCTGCCCCACTCGTTTTTGTGCCATTCTGCCCTCTGCCCCACTCGTTGTTGTGCCCTTCTGCCCTCTGCCCCACTCATTGTTGTGCCCTACTGCCCTCTGCCGCACTTGTTGTGCCCTTCTGCCCTCTGCCCCACTCGTTGTTGTGCCATTCAACCTTCTGCCCCACTCGTTGTTGTGCCCTTCTTCCCTCTGCCCCACTCCTTGCCTTTTATTTTAGAATGGCGCCGGCAAGCTGCCAGAGCCATTCTAAAATAGTTACTAAGTTAGCTTCATCAAGAAGCACTAATAGATAAAACAAAGCAGGTGCTCGAGTTGGAGCTCAAATTCAGTTAAACTCGAGCACCTGCTTCATTTTATCTATTAGTGCTTCCTGTTGAAGCTAACTTAGTAACTATTTTAGAATGGCGCTGGCAGCTTGCCAGCGCCATTCTAAAATATTTACAAACACTGAGCTTGAACGTTTGCCCCCCGGATCTGTTCCGCTCGCGGATTTGCAAATTTTTGGCAAATTCGCGGGAATTCGCGGATCGCGAATTAGCCAAAAATCTGCAAAATCCGCGAGCGGAACGGATTTTGCGCCCATGCTTATCCCATACCTGGTGGTTACCATTTGGAAATCCCCGAGTTTGTTCTATTTAGGACCCTACTGTCCATGCCCAGTTTTTTCGGTTTGCATGGTGTCACCTGTATGCCATTTTGAATGTCATACGTTTGGGGGCTTCTGTATCATATGAACACTTGAGTAATCCTGTCTTTATCCTTTAGATGTCATCACTTTAATCACGTGCAATTTTACTACTTTTCTTTTCCCGAGTACACAGAGACGTCTTGCCAATAAATATATATTTGTTTATGGTTCATGTGAATCTTGATTACCTCCATATCAAAGTATGAAATTGAATGGTTTTACAACTAGCTTTGTTTATTGTGATTTTATTGCTATTACTCCATCTGGAGTTTTACAATAATGAAGATTGGGTCATATGCGCTAAAGTTTAAATTTGCTGTAAGATACACAACAATTTAAGTATCACATCCTCTTGGGATAACATTTGATGTATTTTGCGATTTCGCACGTTATTGCTAATAACCAATGGGGTTAGGATGTGACATGCATTTGCAATTTGTGCATTTCTGCTTTGTTCTTCTGCTTGTTTAATATCTGGCTGCATGCATCGATTGGCATTGTGTATCAATGTGATTTGCTTTTTTCAAACCATGTTATAATTCGTACCACACTAAGTACATGAGTATACACACACACACACACACATATTTTCTTTGCAATTTTGCATTAAATTTGGTACTCATTTATTTTAGGTTATTATGTATTTAAAATCGAATTTGTGTTGATTTATTTGGAGGCACTCAAATGTGTAAAATTGCTCTTGCTGCAACCAGCACTACGAAGTATTTTTACCATGTCTATTGTGATGTCATTGGGTTTTCTTTGCAATTTTGCATTAATTTTGGAATTAACTTATTCCAGGTTATTATGTATTTACAATCGCATTTGCGTTTTTGTAATTTAATTTGGAGGCCGACGAATGTATAAAATTACTGGTGTTGCGACAGGCACTACGAAGTATTTTCACCATTTCCATTGTGACGTCATTGTATTTAAATGCCGTCCGTGTTACACTCTGGTAACTTGACAAAGGCCTTCACTGCTGAAACGCATTGTTTTTCAAGCGAATAAACCACTTGCATCACCTGGATTGTGGGCGGCCCCTGGTGTGTTGTAAATTCGGGGATTAAGTCCCCTTCAACCCTGAGGGTCCCTGGGGGCCAAATAGCCCACCAGGTACCTCCTGTAAGCGCCACGGAGCTGCATTGCAGAGAGGTGGTCTGAGGCCATTCCCTTTTATACACCACTCTGCAAACGCAAATTCTGGTGCACTGGTGGTGTGGCGATGAGGTCCTCTTGTGCCCTGAGGACCGCAGGTAACAAGCGGACTTCATCCTCCGAGCAGCAGTGCGCCAGAAGTCGCGTTTTACAGCGTGGTGTAAAAAGGAGCGTGGCCTCGGAACACCTCCCTGAAACACAGCTCTGGAGGTATCTGGTGGGTGAGTTTGCCCCTAGGGACCCTCAGGATTCCCCCAACTGACAACACACCAGGGGTGCATTTAAACAGTGGTGCAGGGAGTGGGCGGGCCAGATATAACAAGTTAGCAATCCAGCTGTGTGGGACTTACTGGAGGTAATAAAAGGGGTAGTTGGCCCCAAAAGGTTGACATTGGGGGCTAACTACCCCTCCTGTTACCTCCAGTAAATTCCACCTTTCTCCACCACTCTGCAAATGTGACTGTTATGTTATAGGTAGAAATTAGCATTTAAAAAACCTTTGACATTCACTCAAAAAAACAGAGGTTTCAGGGACATTATAGTTAGAAATTAGCATTTAAAAAACCTTTGAAATTCACTGAAAAAACCATAGGTTTTAGGGACAATATAGTTAGACATTAGCATTTAAAAAACCTTAGAAATTCACTGAAAAAAACCACAGGTTTCAGGGACGTTACAGTTAGTTGGACATTTCACTCATACAAAACCAGTGAAATTCGGCCATTATAGTTAATTGGGCTAACTATAACTCGCGCCCCCGCAATGCACTGCTGATGATGTCACATATTACATTATTCATGACGTGGTCAATGACATCACTGATGACATCTCAAATGACATCACTGATGACATCATCCATGTGATGATCTGATGCACTTCCTCACACTCTAATATAACCTTTGATACCCCTCCCCTAGAATTGAGACTACCATTTTTGAAACCATAAACACACCAATACCAGTTACTACATACCCAGTTACTGATTCTTAGGTCTACACACACATACACTCAATCACCCATACAATCACTCACACATGCAGTCACTCATCAATACAGCACTATCATTTGCACTCATACACCTATACAGACACCCCTCTTATCGCCTGGTCCGGACATCACGGATATCAACGCCAGGTGTCGGCGTGGGGTGTGCTGGGAGGGAGAGGCGGCGCGAACGAGCCTCTCCCACCCCCCCAGGTGGGGGCCCCTCAGCTGCACCCCCAACGCTCCACTCACCCAACAAAAGGGTTCGTCCACTCTTGCGATACAGCGACGCTCCACTCGCCCAACAAAAGGGTTCGTCCACTCTTGCGATGCAGCGATGCTCCACTCACCCAACAAAAGGGTTCGTCCACTCTTGCGATGCAGCGACGCTGCACTCACCCAACAAAAGGGTTCCTCCACTCTTGCGAAGCAGCGACGCTGCACTCACCCGACAAAAGGTCTTGTCCACTATTGCGAGGCAATGATGCTCCGCTCACCCAGCGGGGGTCTCGTCCACTGTTGCGGTGCAACGGCGCTTCTGAGTTCAACTACAAAATGAGTCCTGCATCCAGAAACGTTCTCCTCAACTTTGAAGATTCTATAAGAGCCACGGGGGCCCCCGACCCCCGATGGGGAATGACTGCCATGATCACCCACGGAACGACCACGACGTAGCCGCGGGACGTCGGCGCGCTCATGCCGGCGCCGGCCTCAGTCTTAAAATCACCAAAATCCTGCAAGACTACCAACTTGATCAGTTCCGGTGGGACACCAGTATGACCCGGTAGGAGAGATTTTTGTCTCCCACCCCTCTTTGACTGATGGTTCATGTCGCCAGTCCCCTCTACTACCCTTCAACGAAAACTTTTGGACTGCCGAAAGAGGTCCCGGTCCAAACACGAGTTGGTGGAGACATTTTGACTATACTTGGACCTTCCAGACCTCACCCAAAATGGCGCCGGTACAAATGAAACTATTGTGCCCCGATTGCTCAGCCTTGATATCATGAGATATGTATGCAGTTTTTAGCACATGAATTGATATGGGATAAGACTGATTATATGTTCGGACAATGAATTGATCCAGGATGGGTATTGATTATACGTTCGAACAATAAATTGACATGGGACTTGTACTGATTACACATTCGGACAATGAATTGATATTAAGTTCTAATGCATCATTGATTACTGTATTTATTGAAGGTTAGAATTGTCGACACTTTTGGTACTTGCTCACAATGAATTATCGATATGATTTTGTCGCACTTGTCGTACTTTTTACTGATTATATGTTCGGACAATGAATTGATCCGGGATGGGTATTGATTATACGTTCGAACAATGAATTGACATGGGACAGGTACTGATTACACGTTCGGAAAATGAATTGATATTAAGTTCTAATGCATCATTGATTACTGTATTTATTGAAGTAATACTGATCTCTCCGCATGAAATTAATTTTCCACATGCTACACAAGTCAATCTCATCTGCCCAAAGTTCTTTTGCAGATTTGGGACCGTTTCCCTTGCCTCTGACTCACTTATTGCTAAGTCATTGGTGGATGTTTTTGCCGGTCGGGGGTTATCCCCCAAATCTCGAAGTTGTGCTTTAGAATAATTAAGAGGGTGCCACCTCTCCATGTGCCGATGCATGGTATGATTACCATAGCGCTATTTTTTTTCGGTCCCTCGAGAGAGTTTTTTTTTTGCAGATGAGGCAGGTAACGAACCTGGCTTTAACTTTCTTTTCATGAGAAGGAAAAGAAAAAAATTGCCAGATAAAATTCACTTTCACATGGGACGTTCTTGGCATTTCTTTTAGTTTTTTAATGTACAAGTTCATAAAATGATTACACAAATTAAACATTTGTGAGTTTAAAATTTCCGGAGAAGTATAATTTACCAATAGTTTTCTCTGTAGATGTTTTTCCATTAACAAACCCAGTTCCATCACCCGCCCAGGATATCACTACTGTTCCCCATGTCATAAACAATTGTTGCTTCTGTTTTAATAAAAAATGTTTTAAGGTGTTTACTGTTTTTGTTGCGATGTATATATTTATAAGTTATTAAAGTGTTATTTTCCTTCTTCTTTGTTGGAGTGCTATATATTTTTAATGTGACACATAATTGTGAAGACTTTGATGTACAAAAAGGCATCCCTGGAATCTTCCGCTTCAGGCTCGGTCCCACACACCCTCACAGTGAGAATCCCCTCTCCAATCACAATACAGGATGGTTATCAGATTGCAGGAACGCGTGTAGTGTGACGGATCTCATCGGGTGGGGGCCTTGATCTACTGTAACTTCTTTGAAGAGGGGTGATTCTTTACAGTTGAGGCCATAAACTACATCTGCAGGGCTAGGTGATAGCCTGGGACGGGCCTGGACAATCGGACACAGAGGAAGAGGAGTGTCAGAGTGTGCAGTAGTGAATAGGGTGAAAGGCAGGTGTCGGGCGGGCACAGGGTGTGATTCTCAGAGAAGAACAGCGCAGATGGGAGGAGGTTTCTAGCCCATACATGAAAAAGAGAGCGGGAGTGACCAGTGCGTGGGGGAGATGCTTGCGAGGGTGCAGACAGTGAGTCTGGTCAAGGCATCTAAAATGGCTGCTGTGCTCGACAAAAGTGTGGCATTGCAAAAAAGGCAAGATGGCGCAGACAATGTTTATCAATAATGATTTATTTATAACAAATAAAATATTTACTCGCAGTGACAAAATGGCGGTCCACACTTCCTGATTTCCATCGAATCGAATGTTAACAGACGTCACGCAGCAAAAAAAATAAAACGCTCACGCACAGCCGCTGGAAGACATGTATCAACATATATGAGCCTCCTCAGCCACCCTAAAAAAACATAAGGGATCAGGATACGTCTCCCGTACCCCCTTATACCCTGTAATTTAATTAAACCGAAACACAAAATGGCGAATTCCCGTTTTGCTACCAGTTTGCGGCCCGGTTCGCGATCCGGGAAGCGCTTCTACCGTGAAAAATCAAATTTTTTTTATTTTCCCCACGGGACCCTTTAATAACCCCAACATCATTCCTAGGGGGTCAAGAGGGGTCTACCTTGCCCCCTTTCATTAAATTCCCCCTTCGTTTTTCACCTCTTCTTGTCTCTCGATCCTACAGAGAGACAAGATGGCGGCCGCACCGGACTGTTTAGAATGTTGACAGACACCGGAGAGCCAATCAGCATCGCTTCGCAAAGCTCTGTGACGCGAAAAGTACGCGATCTGGTGCGCTATCTGGGACGCTGTCACAGATATATCTGTTTTTTTAAACGTTAATTTTTCAAAATCCACTGGAGCACATATATTGAGACCCAGCAAAGGCACATCGGGCTAACAGTCCCTATAATTTTGCCAAGTTTCATGTAAATCCATTCAGCCGTTCGAGCTAAAAGTGAGGCCAAAGGCCCTATGAAAAAATGAATGGGAAAAACGCGTTTTGGGACCCCCCTTTTTTCTCGCCCCCCCCTTGACGGAACCCCCCCAAATTTTCAGGGGCTGCTCAGAAACAAAATGTGCCATTTTCCTGGAAATTTCAGCCGATTCCGTCCACAAACGCCAAAGTTATTAGACATAGAATTTTCAAAAGTTCCATAGAGAAACAATCCTAACTATATATACTTACTGGCGACCGCCAGTAGGTAATATATATATATATATATATATATATATATATATATTCACAGAAAAAACCATAGGTTATAGTGGATATATAGTTAGGAATTTGCATTTACAAAACCTTGAAAATTCAATGAAAAAACCATAGGTTATAGGCCATATATAGTTAGGAATTAGCATTTACAAAACCTTATTTTACTCGCATAAAACCATTGAAATTCCATATATAGTTAGCTAACTATAAGCGCTAACTATATATCGCGCACACGCAATCCACTGCTGATGATGTCACATATTACATCATTCATGACATGGTCAGTGACATCACTGATGACATCACTGATCACAACATCCAGTGATTGTATGTGTCTGTAAAGTTTAAATATGTTTCACATATTGAAGAATGAGTGGATGTATAAGTGTCTGGATGAAGAATTTAGTAGGTGCATGACTGACTGTATGAGTGAGTGATTAAATGTGTCTCACTGAGTACATGGGTTAGTGACTAAACTGTCTTAATTCGTGCATCAGGATGTTTGATGTTGTGTAAGCTGCTGCATGTGTTGATCAGTAGCTATAAGAGTGGCCATATGGGTTATTGATTGGTTGCCCAAATATTTGAATGGGAGGCTGAGTGTGTGTGTGGGTGGCTGGGAGGTGCGTGACTCTGTGCATAGATGTGTAAGCAGTTGATTCACTAGGAGTATGAGTTCAAGAGTGCATGTGGAAACAGCTATATGGGCGGTTGACTGTGCATGGGTGTGTTGGTGAGTGAATGGATTTCTCATTGCTACATGTGCAAGTAAGTACGTATGTAAAACACAATACATGTGAGAGTTGAGATATATAAATAACTGAACATAAGAGCCAGTGAATGTGTGAGTGGCTGTATCGATCACTGTGAGCTTGTATCAGGGATTATATAAGAGAGTAAATATGTGTTATTATATGTTTGAATAAGTAAGATGTGTATAACTGTATAGTTGAGGAAATGGAGGTGTGATTGATTCTTTGCATGACTGACTAGGTGTGTGAGTAACTCCATGGATGAGTGACAGTCTGTGAGTGTCTGTTTATACTGAGTGTATGTAAGGTTATATTAGAGTCTGAAGAGGTTCATTGTATTATCACATGAGTGATGTGATCAGTGATGACAAATGAGATGTCATCAGTGATGTCATTTGAGTTGTCATCAGTGATGTCATTTGAGATGTCATCATTGATATCATTTGAGTTGTCATCAGTGATGTCATTTGAGATGTCATCAGTGATGTCACTGACCATGTCATGAATGATGTAATATGTGACATCATCAGCAGTGGATTGCGTGTGCGCGATATATAGTTAGCGCTTATAGTTAGCTAACTATATATGGAATTTCAATGGTTTTATGCGAGTAAAATAAGGTTTTGTAAATGCTAATTCCTAACTATATATGGCCTATAACCTATGGTTTTTTCATTGAATTTTCAAGGTTTTGTAAATGCAAATTCCTAACTATATATCCACTATAACCTATGGTTTTTTCTGTGAATTTCATTGGTTTTTTAATAGCAAATATGAAAAGCTTTAAAATGTCAAGTACGTGATAGATAAAAACATTTTCGTATTTATGCACGCTGATGTGCTTTGAACGCTGCCCCCCCCCCCCTCCCCTCTTTTGCCTTAGTAGTACTCTCTCTTTGCAGATACTGAAGGGTAGTTAACGCAGGCCTTTACCCCCGTTGTAATCCGTCGTGCCTCCTTGTCTCTCCATTTGATTGATTGTTGTCCAAGCATTTACTGTTTTAGAATTGGTTCTCTTTGGATCATTCTCTATTTACAAACAAGCACAAAGTCGCAATACTCTGTTTATTCTTTGCAGATAGTGAAAAATCGTGTAAAAAAATAAAAGTAATCGAGCAAAATCAGTAGGCCACTAATTGGATCTCTTTTTGACCTCGCTAAAATAGAAATATTAGGAACAACCCTTCTTGAGAAATACGAAAATAGTGAGATGAACTGAGCTCCACACCATGAGGGCTGCAAGACAGCTCGGCTCCATCACCCATCCCGCACAAAATAACGACAAACCCTATGCAAATATTAAAAATATAGACAACACACCAGCAAAGAAACAGGGTAAAACATTTTATTAAAAAACTATTTACATAACGTTGGTTTATAAGATGATGTCAGTAGTGGACCGATGTGTGAATAGATCGAAAACAGCACAAGGCTCCAAGATCCGGATAGCAAGCTCCTGGATGTTGGGTGCCATAGTTTAGAGTTCTGAATTTCAGCCTTTTTCAATGCCTGTGCTTTGTTGAATCAAAATGGCGGCTTGACACAAAGCTGACTCAAGCGTTGTTACTGATGCTATGCAGACCAAAACTGGTTTTCAGTTTGTACATTTTTCTAGATTTTTCAATCCAAGTTTGGTTGACTTTGTAGAACGATGGCTTCAGATTTTCAACATACGGTGTGGTGGCGCTGACTGGGAGGGGGCGCTTCGCTCCTGCCCCCTCCCCAAGTAAGATTTTCATACGTGAAAGTACGTTAATGGTTTTGGTCCCTGAGATGCTTCGATGTCACTACCATTCTCAAATAGCATAAGTTCTGGATGTTGGGTGCCATAGTTAAGAGTTCTGAGCAGCGCTTGTAACACTGTCTGAAGCTTATTTCCACCTACTGCAGCTTCACTATTCTCAAAGTAAGTGAGTGTCGTTTGTGGACCTGACTGCATTAGAAAACAATGTGATATGTTACCTTCCTAAACAGCTTGACGGAGGCCCCTGAGGGGCGGTGTGATGGCCATGGACTCGGAGAAGACGCTTGGCTCCGACACCCTCCCCAAGTCTTATAGCACTGGTGTAGCCTGAGATCGCCCCCGACATAGGCGGCCGGCTCCCGGGGTCCGGCGGAACTTTTTGCCTTTTGATGACTCTTCAATTCTGGACCTTGTCCCACAATCCGTTTGACCTGAAGACAAGCTGTAGTGGGGCGCCCCTTTATCATTTTAGTTGCCATTCCGCCCGCTTTTGCTACACTGTGCCTCTTCCGCCATTCAGCTGTTTTCCGCCCGCTCTTGCGACTACAGCGTCTCGCTCACCATGTAGTTGAGATGCGCCCGCTCTTGCGGTGCAGCGATAGGCGGCTGCCACAGGACTCTCAAAATGGCGGCCGGCTCTTCGGTTTTGGGCCTGGTCCACTGAAATGGCCCTGGGACACCTTGGAACTCGGACGCTTGTCTGCTAGGGCTTGGGTCCCATTCTCGAAAAGCGTCCCCTCAGCCGTGAAGATTCTACAAAAGTCTTGGGGGCCTCCGACTCCCGCAGGCTTCTGGTGGGGAGCGGCTGCCATGATTGCTCGTGGAATGGCCACGACGGAGCTACGAGATGGTAGTGGTCTCATGCTGACGCCAGCTTTAGTCTGAAACATCCAGAAACACTGTAGACTACCAATTCGATCAGTTCCGGTAGCGCCCCAACATGACCCGGAAGAGAAGAACTTGCCCTCCCCTCTTTGACTGATGGTTCTTGTTGCCTGTCCCCTCTGTTGTCATTTAACAGAACTTTTTGGACTGCTGAAAGGGGTTGTGTTCTGAACGCTGGTTGGTGGAGACATTTAGACTATATTCTTGACCTACGTTGTCGCGTAATGCGTTTTATGACACGCCGCGTTAGCGCACCCGGAAGTGATCCGAGGCGCGGCGCGCAGCGCGTAACGTAAGCATAACAGGTCATGTGACTTGTTAATAAAACTTTTCATTGGTTCATTTTACTTTTGTTAATTTAATGATGAAAAGCTTGGCCATATGACCTAAAAATTACGCTTTTTATTATTTTCGAACAATATTTTTTTTTCAAACATATGTTATAATATTCCAGGCTAATGTACTTTCCCGGAAAATTTACAACTGTCTTGCAAGTAAAATATATTCCTTTTTCGAGAAAAAGGGCGTTTCTTCCTTCCATGACGGAGCCGTTGAGTAAAAGAGATTCGGCCTGCTGTCTTAGTCGCCGATACGCCTGATTATCAGATTCTTATCGATCACTTTATGTTGCAGACATGAAAAACACAACTGCCCTTGACCATTTATCTTTACTGCGTTCCTACATATTATACCTTTTATCCGTCATGTAATTGGACTGCTTTATTTCACTTGCCTTTTACTGATTCGAAAACAGTCACTAAAAGTAAAAACTTTACAAATGAAAATACTACTACCGTGTTTTGTTTTAAAAACCTTTATTGTGAAAATGTCAGTATACAAATACGGGCCTATAACCACGTGGGCCGGCCACGGAGCAAACTGAAATCGTATATGATGAGGAGACATTTACACTGTAGAAGAACGTAACGAGCGGGCCATTAGGTGACAAGAACAAAGGTGTCTAACAGTTGCGGAATCGGTGGACGTACATTTTGTAATTAAAATACGACAGGGCCACTTACAATAACATTTTCTAGATATACATTTGCGGGCAAAGAGTTACGAGTCCCATTTATACCGGCGCCATTTTGGGCGAGGCCGGGCAGGTCCAAGATATAGTCAAAATGTCTCCACCAACCATCGGCCAGACCAGAACCCCTTTCGGCCCTTTATGCTACAAGATGGTGTCTTCCATTCAGAAAATATTGGTGGCAGCATTTTGAAAGGAAACAGAAACAGCCGTTCTCCTAGTGAGTTTCACATTGTTACATTTAGGAAGAATATTGAAGAGTAGTATGTGGAAAATCTGAAGCCATTTTTCTACAAACTCTCAATCAGACTTGGATGGAAAAAAAAAACCTGAAGAATGTACAAACTGAAAACCAATTTTTGTCCGTATAGCACCAACAGTAACGCTTGAGTCAGCTTTGTGTCAAGCCGCCATTTTCATTCAATCAATGGCGTCCCCCTGCACACATTCAGGGACCTGGTCGTGTCTTCACATGAAACGCATTGTAGGAAAAGAAGCAGAAAGGAAAAGGAAAAAAGTTCCGCCGGACCTAGTGAAGCTGCAGCAGGTGCAAATAAGCTTCAGACAGTCTTACAAGCACTGCTCAGAACTCTCAACTGAGGCACTCAACATCCAGGACTTGCCATTCGGATCTTAGCGCCTTGTATTTTTGTTTTGTTCTTGATGGAGGGGAAACAACAAAAAACAGGCATTGAAAACGGCTCAACTGGAGCAAAAAAAAAATTACTTCTTGGGTGCATTAGGGCATTTATGATTTTCGAATGCCGTATTCATCAGGTTGATGCTCATGTTGCCATAGGACAGCATAGCACCACAGTGTATACAAGTTAACTTCATATGTTCAGATGAGGCAGGTGGCATATTTAGCATTCACCTTCTTTGATCCAGGAGGGATGGAGAAAAACTGCCAGATGAAACTTGAAACTTGGCCATCCAGATCTCGGCGCGTTCGACTCACTGTACCGCAACAGTGACCGCAACTCAGCTGGACACGCCGTCTTTCGGCGCAGCATTGTAGGATGGCCACACCAGTGCGGCAATTTGCTAGACACCACCTCGGTGCCATCCGGATCTCGGCGCGTTCGAGTCACTGTACCGCAACAGTGACCGCAATTCAGCTGGACACGCCGTCTTTCGGCGCAGCATTGTAGGATGGCCACACCAGTGCTGCAATTTGCTGGACACCACCTCGGTGCCATCCGGATCTCGGTGCGTTCGAGTCACTGTACCGCAACAGTGACCGCAACTCAGCTGGACACGCCGTCTTTCGGCGCAGCATTGTAGGATGGCCACACCAGTGCGGCAATTTGCTGGACACCACCTCGGTGCCATCCGGATCTCGACGCGTTGTGCTGCCTTCGGCCTATTCGCACATCGGTCCGCTACTGACAGTGACCGCAACTCAGCTGGACACGCCGTCTTTCGGCGCAGCATTGTAGGATGGCCACACCAGTGCGGCAATTTGCTGGACACCACCTCGGTGCCATCCGGATCTCGACGCGTTGTGCTGCCTTCGGCCTATTCGCACATCGGTCCGCTACTGACGCCGCCTCACGTGCCAACGGATTTTCTACGCTTTTTGTAGCCCTATGCCGCAGAACAGGTCATGTGACTTGTTTATAAAACTTTTCATTGGTTCATTTTACTTTTGGTTTCCTAAAGATGGAAGGCTTGGTCATATGACCTAAAAATAACACTTTTCATTGGTTTAGAACATTTTTTTTCCCAAACGATGAAAGCCCCACCTTGTTTCTGGATCATTCAGACTGAAGCTGGCGTCAGCATGAGAGCACCACCATCTCGTGGCTCCGTCGTGGTCATTCCGCGAGCAATCATGGCAGCCGCTCCCCACCGGAAGCCTGCGGGAGTCGGGGGCCCCCAAGACTTTTATACAATCTTCACGGCTGAGGGGACGCTTTTCGAGAATGGAGCCCAAGCCCTAGCAGGCAAGCGTCCGACTTCCAAGGTGTCCCAGGGCCATTTCAGTGGACCAGGCCCAAAACCGAAGAGCCGTCCGCCATTTTGACAGCCATGTGGCAGCCGCCTATCGCTGCACTGCAAGAGTGGGAGCAACTCCACAACATGGTGAGCGAGACGCTGTGGCCGCAAGAGCGAGCGCAACTCAGCTAGATGGCCGCCACCTGGGGAGGCCCGTTCACGCCGCCTCCCCCCCCCCCCCGGGCCGCCGCACGCCAATTTTCGGAGCAGCATTTTAGGATACCAAAACCAGTGCGGCAGTTTACTGGACATCACCTGGGTGCCTGTCGTACATGTTGTGTCAGCCATGTGACACTGGACACAGACCGCTACTGACGAGGCCTCCCCCCGCACCACCCGGGACGCCCCACGCTGTTTTTCTGTGCTGCATTGTAGGATCCCTAAACCAGTGCGGCACCCAGGCGACATCACCTGGGTGCCGTCCAGAACTCTGCACGTTGTGCTGCCTTGGGACTATTCGCACAACAGACCGCTACTGACGAGGCCTCCCCCCGCCCCACCCGGGACGCCCCACGCCAATTTTCGGAGCAGCATTGTAGGATCCCTAAACCAGTGCGGCACCCAGGCGACATCACCTGGGTGCCGTCCAGAACTCTGCACGTTGTGCTGCCTTGGGACTATTCGCACAAAAGACAGCTTCTAACCATTGTTGCTTTTTGTGTTAATAAATGTTTAAATGTTTTTAGTTTTTGTTCTGTTCATTATCGTTAAAAGTTAATAAAGTTTTATAACCTTAATTTGTTGGAGTGTTATCTATTTTTTGAAAAACGGGTGAATGGGGCCTTGAATCGGGTTATTGTCATGTGTGGGCTTTGGAAGTGTGCTGCTGCAGGATCGGACATTTCAAACTCAAATGCACGTTCTTTTTCTTACCTTTCCGAAGCATGGAGCACAATAGCAGACAGAGAAAGGGTGATGCACGTGTTGAACACTACCTGACCTGGCAAGTTGCTGGCAGTGCCCCCCCGCCCGCTCCTGAAAGACGGCACACACACACCGCCGCCCCGAGTACTTCACAAATCTTTAAAAGACCATGCGCTTGTTCATGAGGCTTAAATGGTTTATCACCTCTTCTAGAACCCCTGCATCGACCCTCTGACGTTTCATGGAAAAATAACCATGTAACACAATACCAAGCCCTGTCAGCTGAAACCCCCAAGGAATCGTGGGGCATATTATCAAGGGGGTTTATCTCCGCTTTTTTGGCTTTAAAAGCCATGAAAGCGGAGATAAAATTATCTCCCTATTACCAAGCTGTCGCTAACACCAGTTAGTGACAGCTAAAAGGAGATAGCGACCATCTTGGGCCCCGCTTTGCATGTCAGTGATATTTATCACTAATGACATGCAAAGTGGCGTGCCAAGATGTTAGCGACTGGAAACAGTCCCTAACATCGCTACCTTCTATTACCAACTTTTGGAGATATTCGCGCTAAGCGCGAATATCTCCCAAATCTAACACCTGCCCTGAGCAGTTCTTAGCCATGTTATCCAATGGGAGGTGGATAACATGGCTAAGAGCATTAGGTCAATAATACATGAATATCGCTGACTTTTCTGCGATAATAGCAAGGTTTATCTGCGATAAAAATCGCCGATGTGCGGCGATAATTTTTGTCTCTAAACAAGTTAGAGACAAAAATTATCGCTAGTTGTTCGTAATATGCCCCCGGGTTTTTGCTTGCAGAAATCGGGAGGCGGGAGACTAGCACTGAAATCAGTAGTCACACGCCTGAATCAGGAGGGTTGGCATGTCTGAATTCTCTACAGCTGGGGCCATAAACTACATCCGCAGGGTTAGGTGATAGCCTGGGACCAGCCTGGCATCTAAAATGGCTGCCGTGCACGACAAAATTGTGGCATTCGAAAAAAAGGCCAGATGGCGCAGCCGCTGGAAGAGATGTATCAACATATATCAGCCTCCTCAGCCACCCTCAGGAAACATAGGGGATTAGGATACGTCTCCCGCACCCCCTTATACCTAGTAATTTAATTAACGAAGCACAAAATGGCGAATTCCCGTTTCGCTACCAGTTTGCGGCCCAGTTCGCGGCCCGTGAAGCGCTTCTACCGTGAAAAATCATTTTTTTTTTTATTTTCCCCACGGGACCCTTTAATAACCCCAACAACATTCCTAGGGGGTGAAGAGGGGGATACCTTGCCCCCTTTCATTGAATTCCCCCTTAGTTTTTCACCTTTTCTTCTCTCTCGATCCTACCGAGAGACAAGATGGCGGCCGCTCCGGACTGTCACGCAGCAAAAAAAAAAAAAAGCTCACGCACAGCCGCTGGAAGAGATGTATCAACATATATCAGCCTCCTCACCCACCCTCAGGAAACATAGGGGATTAGGATACGTCTCCCGCACCCACTTATAACTAGTAATTTAATTTACGAAGCACAAAATGGCGAATTCCCGTTTCGCTACCAGTTCGCGGCCGCGCTTCTACCGTGAAAAATCATTTTTTTTTTATTTTCCCCACGGGACCCTTTAATAACCCCAACAACATTCCTAGGGGGTCAAGAGGGGGATACCTTGCCCCCTTTCATTAAATTCCCCCTTCGTTTTCCACCTCTTCTTCTCTCTCGATCCTACCGAGAGACAAGATGGCGTCCGCTCCGGACTGTTTAGAATGTTGACAGACACCGGAGAGCCAATCAGCTTTCTGCGCGCAAAGTTCCGATAAGCGAAAAGTAAGCGGACCGGATCGCTGCCCAGAGCGCTGTTACAGATATATATCTTGGTTTGAACGTTAATTTCTCAAAAACTACTGGAGCACATATATTGAGACCTAGCAAAGGCACATCGGGCTAACAGTCCCTACAATTTTGCCAAGTTTCGTGCAAATCCATTCAGCCGTTCGAGCTAAAAGTGAGTCCAACCGCCCTATGGAAAAATGAATGGGAAAAACGCGTTTTGGGACCCCCCTTTTTTCTCAGCCCCCCCTTGACGAAACCCCACCAAATTTTCAGGGGCTGCTCAGAAACAAAATGTGCCATTTTCCTGAAAATTTCAGCCGATTCCGTCCACAAACGCCAAAGTTATTAGACATAGAATTTTCAAAAGTCCCATAGGGAATTTATCCTAACTATATATACCTACTGGCGATAGCCAGTAGGTAATATATATATATATATATATATATATATATATATATATCCGTTCCAACTCCTACTCCTCGGCATAGATACCGACTCCACGACGTAGGTACAGACCACAAACACTGCGCTTTTTTTCAAATTAAGGGTGGTTTATTGATCTTCTGTCCCCAGCATTTTCAAAAGTTCCATAGAGAATTAATCCTAACTGTATATACCTACTGGCTATCGCCAGTAGGTAATATATATATATATATATATATATATATATATATATATATATATATATATATATATATATATATATATATATATTTGCCAACACACGGTTCAAATTACTCGGACCGCTTCTCAATTAAGGGCACTCCAAGCCTTATCAGATAGTTTTTTGATGCCAAATTTATTGGTAGCGCTGCAAAATCTAGTCGAACAAAGGCGTTTTGGCGCTATGAAGGAATACACAAAAGTAATAGCAATTTACTAACCTTCTTCATTTTGGACCAGTTAACAAGAACAGAGCGAGGGGGTGTAGGGGTCAAAATGCTTAGAAATTTGGAATCAAGATACATCATAATGCTTCAAACTAAGAAACCGATGGGTCTGAATAACGAAGAGGAGATGCGGGTGCACATTGGATAGAATAGACCCTTTGTATGCTTCTCTTCGTTCTTCTCCTTGAACCTGTGCTGACTCTCTCCCCACCCACTTTCTTTCTTATGCCATTTCCTTCTCTACTCTGAGAACGAGGTCAATTGAATTTTCAAGCTTAGATTAAAAGATATCTTGCCTATCCAAGGCTAAATTATACTGTTAAGCTTGATACAACGGGCACCTAGAAACAGGCCACAAAGCTGTGATGATTGTGGTGACATAAATAATTCTTGTGACGATCAACAAGAAATTAAGCCCATTCAGGACTGAATCACAAGATCAAAATGAAATGCTATTTAAATATGAATTAATATTTAAAGTGATCGATATGTATATAATGTACAATAATATGAAATTTGAGATGAAATGACCACAGTTATGAGAAATTTAGACACTATAAGATGGCCGCCACATTAATGAAAGAAATTGAATGTGCTGTTTTTTATGTTTGTTTTAATCACGTGACGGATCGTCATGGTTTATATATTTAAACATGTCAATGGTGTAATCAGTCGACACTGACGAAGGCGGCAACGCCGAAATGGGTTTGTTCGACTAGATTTTGCAGCGCTACCAAATAAATTTGGCATCAAAAAACTATCTGATACGGCTTGGAGTGCCCTTAATTGAGAAGCGGTCCGAGTAATTTGGACCGTGTGTTGGCAAATATTTACACACCCCACCATGTGTTAAGGAGGCACCCGAGGCTTGGAGAGGATTTACGGTTGGTAGAAGGAGTGGAACAGATATGGATATATATATATATATATATATATATATATATATATATATATATATATATATATATATATATATATATATATATATATATATATATATATATATATATATATATATATATATTATATACTTATTACCTACTGGCGGTCGCCAGTAGGTAGTTATAGTTAGGATTATTTTGTATAGGCAATTCGCAACATTCTATTGGGAATAACTTTGGCGCCATTTGAGGAATCTGCCTGAAAATTTCCTGAAATTTGAAGTTTGGGGGGGATTCGTCAAGCGGGGGCCGAGATAAAAGGGGGGTCCCAAAACGTGTTTTCCCCATGTTAATTTCCATAGGGCGGTTGGACTCACTTTTAGCCCGAATGGCTAAATGGTTTTCCACCAAACTTGGCAAAATTGTAGGGACTGGTAGCCCGATGTGCCTTTGCTATGTCTCAAGATATGTGCTCCAGTGGATTTTGAGTAATTTAGGTTAAAAAAATATGTATATCTATAAGCGCGCCCCGGTACGCGCACCGGGGCGTGAACCAGTGCGCTACGCAAGTTCGCGCGCGGAAAGCTGATTGGCTCTCGGGTGTCTGTCAACATTCCAAACAGTCCGAAGCAGCCGCCATCTTGTGTCTCGGTAGGATCGAGACACAAGAGGTGGCAAAAACAAAGGGGGAAATGATCAAAAGGGGGCAGAGTAGACCCCCCTGACCCCATATGTTTGATGTGGGGGCCATAAAAGGGCCCTGCCCTGCAGGGCAAAAAAAAAAATCCATTTGCACGGGGGGAGCGCCCGGTATGCACCCCGGGGAGCGTACCATGGGGAAAAAAGAATGACAGAGTTTTTAAAAAATGTAGCCGTTTTTTTATAAATTGGAGGTAGTTCTAAAAAGAACTGTTTTTTTCTTTTTTTTGTTGTTTTATATTTTTTTTATTGTTTTTTGGAAAATTTTGTACTTTTTTTGGCTTTTATGAAAAAAAATTTTTTTGTTATTTTCATGGGGACAAACAAAAAATAGGGAATTGTAAACGGCTCAACTGGAGCAAAAAAAATCAGGAAAAAATTAAGGTTTTTTTGGGCAATTGTGGTGTCACCAGCACGGTTGATGAGTTTAACGCTTTGCTCACCATAGGTGATTGTTTTTCCACAAAATATACAAACGATTTTGTATTGTCCAAACTGGGGTTGTATGTTTGGGACCATCTCCCTTGTCTATGGACCCGATGGAGTGGGTTGCTTACTTTTGGAGGTGCTGGGAGAAGATTGGGGAGGGTTTCTCGTCAGTTCTCTGACCTCTGCCGCAGCATAGTTGTTAGGGTGCCGGCGTTGCATGTGGCGAATCATGGTGTTATTGCCAAAAGAGTACTTTTTGTTAGGGTTCCCCCTTGAAAGTACAGTGCCACAGATTAGACAAGTAACCCATGGCGCATTTACTTTCTTGAGGTCCTTTGGGATTGAAAAAAACTCCCAGATAATGTGCTCCTTTGGCTTATATGGGGTAGTATCTTCAGGCAGGAACCTCCTCCTCTCCTCCTCCTCCTCCTCCTCTTCTTCATCTCCACCACTGTGGTGTTGTGGTGGTCCTCTTGGTTGTGGTGGTGGTGGCTGAGATGCTCCTGCTGCTGGCGCTACTGTAGCCATTTCTGAGTACAAATAGGTAGTAATAGCTCTGGAAACAGGTCTTCCTCACTCAAAGTACAAAGTGAGAATGAGGAAAAAAGGTGGGGGCTTTCATCATTAGGAAAACAAAACTGTCCTGAACCAATGAAAAGTGTTATTTTCAGGTCACATGACCAGGGCTTTCATCATTTGGAAACCAAAACTGTCCTGAACCAATAAAAAGTGTATTTATAGGTCGCATGGCCCGACGTGCTTACACTACGCGCCCCTGGGCGCGCCCCGGGGCACGCCCAGGGGCGCGTAGCGTAAGCACGTCGGATGCTTACGTAGCGCGATCGTATGCGCTCAAGTGCTTCCGGGTGCGCTTACGCCGTGCGTATCACGCGGACGTGGCTACGCGATACGTCACCATGATGTTTTCGTTCACGGCAATAGCGCTAACGGGACGCTCACCTGTACGCGACCCAGGGTGCACCACAAGACTGCGCTTACCGGTGCGCTCACCGGGACGCGCACCGGGAGCGCTCCAGGGCAAAAAAAAAAAACATGAACAATATACATAAAAAAAATAGTATTACATAAATATATAATATAGGATTCATTATAAAAAATATTACATTTCATAGCTATAGAAATGTGCTATTAAAAAACCTTTTCACTGAAAAAAACATAGGTTTGAGGCCCTATATTTAGTTAGGGATTTGCATTTAAAAAACCTATGAAATTCACTGAAAAAACCATAGGTTTCACACCAGTTATAGTTAGGAATTAGCATTTAAAAAACCTATGAAATTCACTGAAAAAACCATAGGTTTCACACCAGTTATAGTTAGGAATTAGCATTTAAAAAACCTATTAAATTCACTGAAAAAACCATAGGTTTCACACCAGTTATAGTTAGCTGGAAATTTTACTGACATAAAACCATTGAAATTCCCACGTTATAGTTAGTTGGACTCACTATAACTTGCGCGCCTGCAATGCACTGCTGATGACGTCACATATTACATCACTCATGACATGGTCAGTGACATCACTCATGACATCACTGATGACACCATCCTTGTGACAGACTGACAGACCTCCTTTCAGTGTAATGTAACCCTTGAAACACATATTCAAAAATAGAAACTAACATTTTCCAAAAAATGGAGATACCCATACCAGTTACAACAACCAATTCAGTAATTCCACCATCTATATACACATCCACTCATTCAGCAACAGTTCTATATAGTCACTCATACATATACTCACTCATCATATGTAGTGATACACATATACATCCTGTTACACACTGACAGTCATCCAAAAGTTACTCACACACATACTCACACATGCAAATAAACTATTGAACATTCATTTATTTGCATTTACAGCTATACACACACTAGCACATTACTTCTAAGGAAACTTACACATACTTACTCTCTTAAACAATCACTTATAGAAACACATACTTATTTAAACAGAAACTCTTACAATCTTTCACTCTCACATATACTCACTTATATACATCAATACTCACATATACTAGAATAAAACATATTTAGTTACTGATGAAGACACTAGTGAGACAGTCATTCACTCACTAACACACACATATACACACTCATCCACCCTTACAATCCAAAACAAATGCTGTCTTCAAAACACATACAAACAGTGAGTCAGTCATTAATGCATCTATGTGCTAAGTAATACCCCCGCCAAACCATACAGACACATACTGATACTAAAAAAAACATCTAATAACCCATACACACACACATGTAGCTACTCACCAACCCATGCAGCCACTTATACACAAAGTGAAACACTGATACATATATTTAAATATTTAAACATTACTCCCTAATATATGTATTCACTAAGATACACTTAATAAGCCAGTTAACCAATCAATTTTTTTTTAAAAAACATCCATTTAGACACTTATTTAAAAATGTATTCTTCCATCGACCTTTACAAATACATATATAAAACATATTTATTTCACAGAAAGACACACATTCACTGGATGGTGTCATCAGTGATGTCATGAGTGATGTCACTGACCATGTCATGAGTGATGTAATATGTGACGCCATCAGCAGTGCATTGCAGGCGCGCAAGTTATAGTGAGTCCAACTAACTATAACGTGGGAATTTCAATGGTTTTATGTCAGTAAAATTTCCAGCTAACTATAACTGGTGTGAAACCTATGATTTTTTCAGTGAATTTAATAGGTTTTTTAAATGCTAATTCCTAACTATAACTGGTGTGAAACCTATGGTTTTTTCAGTGAATATATATATATATACATACATATTTATGTTCTCCCAAAAATATGAAGCATTAAGAGCTAATAAAAAAACCAACAAAACAGCCAGGATGAACCAACAGCACAGCATACAGATCAACAGCCAAAATAAACGGACTTTTTAATAGAAATGCGCAAAGCGCTGGAAACAAAACAACAACAAGGGTCACAATCACCAAGGGGCAGGGGCAGAGGCAGGGGCCGACCCCCAGGAAGGGGAGGAAAACCAGAAGAGGTTAGAGAGGCCGGAAATCAGGCAAAGGAGGACCCCTGGTCAAAAGCGAGATTAAGACAACCACGACGATAAAGAACCAAGAACAGAACTCGCAAGAGTTAAATGTCATCAACCTCTCTAACAGACATTTAACAGAAACTGAAAAGAACACCTTGAAGAAAGGTCCCAATTTCTGCCCCACAGCCCACATCAACATTACCGAAACCCGCGTGGATCTATATAAATAATCACAGAAAATAAAACTTGCAAAAATCTATGCAGAGAAATCCAAAAATAAACAAACACAAAATACAAATATATCTCTACAACTCAATGTAGAAGATCTAGAGGGACTGTCCACCCTCATGACAATGGGCGCCATGACAATTTCTCAGGAAGAAGAACTAATCGAATTGGAAGAAACCTTTGTACAAGAAGGAGCCACAGAAAGCGGCTTGAAACCAAAATCAAAACTCAATCCCACTTTGCCACCGGGGAACAAAATTGACATATTTCAGGAATTAGTGGTTGAAGAACTATACAAAATCAAATATAGTCAAACTAAAGACAACCTCACGTCAAAAGAGAAATCAATCATCAAAAACCTTTCGGAGGACAAAAACATAGAAATAAAGCCTGCAGACAAGGGCGGAAACATAGTAATCATTAACAAGATTGACTATGTAGCAGAAGCCCAACGCAGCTACGGGACACAAATTGCTATGAACTGCTGCAAACAGACCCCACGGAAAATCTACAACTGGAATTCACCAGACTATTAAAAGACTGGGTAAACGCGGGTCTTATAAGTGAGAACGAACGAAAATACATGACCAACGAATATCCTACATTCCCTACATTCTATTGCCTCCCAAAGGTTCACAAAGATGCCAAAAACCCGCCTGGAAGGCCCATCATTTCAGCCAATTACTCCTTACTAGAAGGGATTTCCAATTATATCGATCAATTCTTGACGCCCCTGGTAAGGGACCTTCCATCATTTATAAAAGACACGACGGATCTTCTGTAACATCTAGAAGGAGTTGTTTGGAAACCATCTTTTAAATTAATTACCATGGATGTCACATCCTTGTATTCAAACATCGAACACCATATTGACATAAAGGCATGCAAACACTATTTAAGCAAAAGAAATATAAAATGCAAGGAACATAACAAAATGCTGAACCAAATGATCCAGTTATGTTTATATAATAACACTTTCCTTTTTAACAAAAAGATCTATAAACAAATACGTGGCTGCGCCATGGGCTTTTCATTTTCGCACAATTATGCCAATCTAACCATGGGGTGGTACGAACAAAATGAAGCCTGGAAAGTAGAACACTATGCATGGAAAGAAAAAACAGTTATATGGCTCAGGTTTATAGATGATCTGCTCATAATTTGGGACGGAGAAATATCTCACTTTGAAAACTACTTTGAAAGGTTAAACAACACCACTACTAACCTAAAATTCACCTATGAAATTAGCAGTGAGCGAGTGGTATTCCTAGATACAGAAATCTATGTTGAAAACAACCATTTGGAAACCACCCTACACCGCAGAAAAATAGCAACTAACTCCATCTTACATGGACAAAGTTATCATGACCAAAAACTGAAAAGCAGCATCCACTATGGGGAATTTCTCCCGCTCAAGAGAAACTGTTCACAAAAATCAGAATTCCATCAAAATAGCATACAAGCTACAGAAAGGTTCCACACAAGAAAATACCCACCCAAGGCAGTACAAAAATGTCTCAAAAAAGTGACTGAAACAAACAGAAAGGACATCCTGCACAAAGTAAAAGACAAACAAAAAGATGATAAGATCAGACTCATAACATCCTACAATGTGGAGAAACAGACACTGGTCAAAATAATCAAGAAACATTGGGACATATTACATGCAGATCAGACCCTAGCACCAATCATCGGAGCACACCCCAACATTTCGTTCCGGAGAGCAAAAAATTTGGGAGATCAGCTAGTGCACAGCCACTTCCGGGATGAACCGCAAAATACCTGGCTACACTGTGAAGGCTTCTGGCCTTGCAAGCATTGCAAGGTTTGCAAGATAGCATCAGCCACCAGGGAAATCGAAATGGATGGAGGAAAAAAGTGAAGGATCAAGCAACATTTAATGTGTAATGTGTCCCTGTGCCAAAATATATATTGGCAGCACGATCTTTGAGGCAAAAAAATACATCCTTGAGCACACAAGAGCTACCACCCATGGCGACCAGTCAAACGCAATTGCAATCACATGAGTCTATACCATGACAACAACTGGGAAAGTCCCAAATTCTGCGTCATTGACCAACTAGCGGATTCAGGAAGGGGAGGCAACCGCAGGAAATCCCTGAGACAAAAGGAATCACGACACATCATCATATTCAGGACCCTGGAGCCAAGAAGTCTCAGCCAAATAGAAGAGCTACATGTGCATTTGTAAAAGGAACATGGAGGAATAACCCACTCACCAGAGAGAGGACAAAATAAGGATTATGCATCATTTGGCATATAAAATCTCACCAGAGAGAATGAGACTAAAATCACTTGAAATTAACTGGACAGTGATCTATAGTCCTAGAACATAAACATTCCTTCATGAATTGTTCACTAACGCTACAAAATTGCTATCCCGTTCCAATGTGAATTTGACCAAGAGCATTTTAACACACAGAACACAGTTGTAAACTACGTTTCCCATAATGCAGTTGCATCATACTTATTGTTTTTTCACACTGTGCACTAAACATAAAAGAAAGCTCGTGTTAGAGCTCTGTACCCGTGATCAAGCCTTCGGCTGAAGGCGAAACGCGTTGGGCTAATAACGAATGAGCGAAAAATAAAGCTAATGGCTTAAGCTTTACATCTGCCTGCTTGTGTGCCTCCTTACCCCCGGTGCTGGGCCGGACCTGTGAACATATATATATTACCTACTGGCGGTCGCCAGTAGGTAGTTATAGTTAGGATCTACTTTCCATAGGAAATCCGCAACATTCTATTGGGAATAACTTTGGCGCCGGTGGACGAATGTTTACGAATTTCTCAAAGTTCGTGGCCCGCTCCGCTCCGCTCCTTCCCTGAAAATGTGGGGGGGATTCGTCAAGCGGGGGCTGAGATAAAAGGGGGGTCCCAACACGTGTTTTCCCCATGTTAATTTCCATAGGGCGGTTGGCCTCACTTTTAGCGCGAACGGCTGAATGGATTTCCACCAAACTTGGCAAAATTGTAGGGACTGGCAGCCCGATGTGCCTTTGCTA
Organism: Lissotriton vulgaris; assembly: GCF_964263255.1. Lineage (NCBI taxonomy): Eukaryota > Metazoa > Chordata > Amphibia > Caudata > Salamandridae > Lissotriton > Lissotriton vulgaris. Next base: position 73,530 of record NW_028242662.1, on the reverse strand, counting down.
TGTCTCAAGATATGTGCTCCAGTGGATTTTGAGTAATTTAGGTTAAAAAAAATATATATCTATAAGCGCGCCCGGTACGCGCACCGGGGAGCGTACCGGGCGCGCCACGCGACTTGCGCATGGAAAGCTGATTGGCTCTCGGGTGTCTGTAAACATTTCAAACAGTCCGGAGCAGCCGCCATCTTGTGTCTCGGTAAAATCGAGACACAAGAGGTGGCAAAAACAAAGGGGGAAATGACCATAAGGGGGCATAGTAGACCCCCCTGACCCCCTAGGTTTGATGTGGGGGCCATAAAAGGGCCCTGCGGGGCAAAAAAAAGGGGGGTTTTTCCGATTTTCGCGGGGGGAGCGCCCGGTACGCGCACCGGGGAGCGTACCGGGAAGCGTACTAAGGGGAAAACCCAGTGAAACACTAAAATAATAATTTTAAGTGCTTAGAGGTAGGGTAGCTCTGCATAGAGTTGTTGTGTTGTGTGGGTGATATAAGTACCAGCATGTCGGTACCAATGTAGAGTCTTAAATTCAATGTAGACTGTCTCCTCTGTAGATAATTTGCATGTTGTTACAGAAGGTATTGTGGTATATGGAATCCATACCATAGTCTGTCAGGAAAGCAGAAACAACATGGAGGCAGGAGATGAAAAAGAGATGTGAAATACACATTGGAGATAATGAAGTGGGAGAAGGGAAGTAACTATGAGCAAAATTACTATGTAACACAAAAAGTTGCACAGTATACTATAATCCTCACTTTATATTATAAACATTTTGGAACTACTTGATGAATTACATATAAAAATTAATAATGTCTCGAACAATTTTTGATTATTAAATATAAATTTATTTTTCTGATTCTTTTTCAAAATTTAATAAAACTTCTAACAATATATTGTCTGGAATGTCCTCATTTTCATTCTGTGATTCTATTGCTTCCACACACTGAACTAATTGATGGTCCAGAGACTCATCCATAAAATCAAAGTTATCATTCTCAGCAATTTTTTCTTCAGGGTTGTTGTCCAAAACAATTTCGAAAGAAATATTCTGTTCTCCTTCCATTTTGTTGCTGTAAATTGCATAAAAAATAAATATATCAGTAGAGATAGGGCACTGTTGGGTTTAAGTTCAGACAGGTAGTTTTGATTTTTTAACAGTGAAGTTATCTTTTGGCAGTGTATGGTATCAGGCTGGAATTAGAAATATAAAAAAGTGTATGTGTAAATTTATAATTATACAAGAGAAGCCTAACTCAATCCATAACTATAACAGAGAAGCCTATCTCAATCTATAACTATTACATGATTGTCAGGAATTTTTAATGTATATGTTTGGTGTTTTGGAAAATGAAGGTGTAGATGTAGAAAATCTTTTTAGCCTTTCTTATCAATGGCAGCACTACTGCGACAATTGTAGTTTATCAAGTACTACTAGAATAGACACTGAAAGATTTATATATTTAACTTTACCAGACTGCAAATTAGTGTCATTTAATAATCTAGTAAAAGCAGCTGATCATATTATGGTGTGTACCCAATGTAAGTGTCCAATGCTGTCCACATTATTTATACGAACTTATGGTCAGTATGTCATTTTAGTTTTCCAACGATGTAGACCTGATGGAACTAAATTGACAACTTGTATCAAACATTTTGTGGCTTCTCAGTTATCAGTTTCAGGAAGAACCTTTTCAACTGTAGCTATTATTTATCATGACGGTCCTTCGACAACATCAGGGCATTATACATGCTACTTAAAATGTCAAAAAGGTTGGAGTTACTGCAATGATTCTCATTTGACTGAAAATTCTTACCTAGTGTTTTTACAACCAAAGTTTTAGTAAAGGTAATTGGCCTATGAAGACGGAGCAGTTAATAAAAGTTAATTAGTTAGTTAGTCTAATGTTTAAAATTATTTATCTCATATAGGTACTGTAAGTGGATCTTATAGTAAGTGATATCAGTTTTATAGGAAATGTTGAACATGAGTGATCAAAAAAGGGAATATGAATATTTAAAGATTGTGAAAATGTCATATGAGCTTTTCTTTGAAAACTACGGGTAAACGGTAATTTCAGAGTTTAATTAGAGAAATGTAAAAATATACTCATATATCTGACACTATTTGGCCGTAAGAAAAGTGTAAGGTATGATTAATGAATCGTAACTTAACACAAGGAGGAAAATGAAAGCGTTGAGAATTATTTCAGATGTTCTTAGATGTTTTTTTATAGAAAGTCGATGAAATGGAAATTTAAAAGAACAGCAGAGTATTTTTCAACAAAAAGGACCTTCACGATCTACTATTTGGCCTCAAGGAAAAGTAAGTGAATCAAAGATTAGTGTACATAAATGATTTGTAACTTTATATGGTTTTTTTTAAACACAATCTTTTAGATTGTGTTTTTTTTCCCGCTGTTATATGATGAAGAGTTTGAACTCACTGTTTTTAGTGAAATTCAATATATTCTGAAAACCGCAAAAATAAACTGTGTAACATGTTGTATAAGATATTCTATAGTTTGCATTGTGTAATTTATATTGTATTCCCATTGTCTCACACTCATTTTCCTTTTTCCATCCTTTTTCAGCTCTCTTTACTCACTTACACTGCCTTTTTTTCACTTTGTTTCATCGCTGTTCCTTTACTCCACTTCTTTCATAACCCCTCAATCCAATTTCAACTGTCTGCATTTCCTCTCTCCCTTGCACCAATTTTCATCTTTCTCACATTCTCTCAGTACCACTGCTTTAGTTCTCTTCCCCTCTCTTTCTTACTTTTGCTCCTTTACTCTTTTTCCTTTCTTCACTCATTGTACTGCACTTCACTCAGTCCTTCTCCTAATCTTTCTGTGTACTTACTTCCTCACTCCTTTTTCCTCTATCGTTCTATATTAACCTCATTCCCTTCACTCACTCTCAGTTATCTTCCATTCCTCTTTCTTGTAAATGGATCCTAATTTAGACTCCTTTCCCTTTCACTCATTCTCTTTTTACTTACTTCTCTTTCCTGATTTCGTTTTGGTATCTCACATTCGTTTAGTATCTTACTTACCTTCAGTAATTTGCCCTCCTTCTATTTCTTTTTCCCTTTTTTTGTCCTTGTACATTACTTTATTTCCGTTTCTGTATCCTTCACTATTGTTTTATTTCTTAGTACATTTTTTTATTTTTTACCTCTTGACCTGTTTCTTCTTTTTTTAAATATATATTTTAATAATTATAACTTTTTTTTCTTTTGTCTTTCACAGATACAAAGTGTAGTTTAAACAAGCAATTAAGTTTACATTAATTATATGGTAAGTGTGACAAAAAATGTAGTTTGTCATCACCCTTTGCTTTAACCTCACTACTTTTCTCTCACCCTACCTCACCCCTGTTTCCTTACTCTGCTTACCTCACTTATTCTTATGCTCCATGTTCACTTCTCTTTTCCTTACTTTCCTACCACATTCAACTTCTTTCAGTGCCCCTGCTCACCCATACTCCCTTACTTACCTTTTTTTTCTGGTTCACTCAGTCCCTTTCTGTCACTCCTTCCTTTACTCTCTCTGTTCTTTCTCTCTGTCACTCCCCATGTCTTACCCTTATTTATTTTTATAAAATGAATAAGGGAGCAAAAGAACAGAAGAAAGAGGAAGAAGACTAAAGCACAGGTTCTGTGAGAATGTGAATGGGTGATGAAAGTAAAAGGAAGGAGAGTAAAGGATGAGGAATGACGGGTAGTGACGGAACCAGAGAAAAGGAACAGCGGTGACAGAGTGAAAGTCACTGACCATGTCATGAGTGATGTAATATGTGACGTCATCAGCAGAGCATTGCACGCACAAGTTATAGTGAGTCCAACTAACTATAACGTGGGAATTTCAATGGTTTTATGTCAGTAAAATTTCCAAGCTAACTATAACTGGTGTGAAACCTCTGGTTTTTTCAGTGAATTTACTAGGTTTTTTAAATGCTAATTCCTAACTATAACTGGTGTGAAACCTATGTTTTTTTCAGTGAATATATATATATATATATATATATATATATATATATATATATATATATATATATGGTCTCCAAAAAATATGAAGCATTAAGAGCTAATAAAACCACCAACAAAACAGCAATAACTAAGCTCATTCCCGGATAGTGATTCAGATCAGGAAGGGCATGCTCGAGAAGCACTACCCAAACTCACCCTGGATGAGGAGTTGGCTTTTCAGTGCGAGGACAGAAGGCAAACACTCCGCCCCCAGATACAAAGAGCAAACTATGGCCAAATAAAAACTGGAAACGGGGACAGCGGCGGAAGGCCAAACGAAACAGGAACAACTCGCAAAAAGAGAGGGGGATGGAGAAAAGGAAAATAAATACCCCCCCCCCAGAGTCAAATAAAACCATTGTAAATCTATCTGATGTGGAACTTAGCAATGAGGAAAAGGAAATTTTTAGCCTGGGTTTAACATACTGCCCTACAAACAACTTTAATTACGTAAATACCAGACTGGGCATTTTCAAAAGTATGCAGAAATTAAAATTGAAAAAGTTTTATGGTCTGAATAAAAACTTAAAGGATCAAATACCATCTAGGGTGAATGAAAGTACAAGCATCATAGACAACACCCAAACTACGGAAACACTTATAAATTATATACAGGAGCGGTGGGATGCAGATTCCATTAATAGCTCTGGATCACAAACAAGCCAGACAATTACATCCAATATGGATTGCAGCTCACCATTATCTCATATGACTCCCCCTTAACTGGATTTAGATGAAAATCAACATTCAATCCTGTTATGTTAAAAGATTCAATTGATCTTTTTCATGACCAAGTAACAAATCAACTGAAGGAACTTAACATCAAGACGCATAGAGGCAAAGCAAAATACAACAAAGAGAAGGCCAATTACAATACTTTGATAACGAAATTAAAGAAAAATAACAAATTCATAATTCAAGCATCGGATGAAGGAGGTAACATTGTTTTAATGCACGGAGACATGTATACTAAGGAAGCCCACAACCAACTGAACAATAAACTATGCTACACAAGATAAACTGGGACTGAATTAAAAACAATGTACTCCAACTTCAATAAGAAACTATCCAATTGGAAAACGGAGGGGCTTATCACTGGACAGGAAAACTAATTCCACAAAAATAACTTTCCTGTTGTGCCAACAATATATTTTTTGCCAAAACTGCACAAGGACTTGAGAAATCCCCCGGGCCGGCCCATTATTTCGGCAAGAAAAGGGTGCCTTGGACATATGTCCCAATATGTGGATTTCTTCTTGCAAAATCATGTAAAAGCTCTAGCATCATACGTGAGTGATACCAGTGACTTCTTGCGTAAAATAAAGGACATCAACTGAGAATCAAATTTCTTACTGATAGCTTTAGATGTCAGTTCACTGCATACCAGTATTGTACATTCAGATGGTCTTAGAGTACTTGATTTTTATTTGGAAAAGTCCTTGGGAAATATGCAAAAACACAATCATATGTTGTTGGAAATGGTGGTTTTTTGTCTGAATTACAATGTTTTTATGTTCAACAATCTTCTGTATAGACAGCTACGTGGAGTTGCCATGGGGGCCAGCTTCTCCCCCAGCTATGCATGTCTATACATGGGTTGGTGGGAGGAGCTGGTCCTCATGACGGAACACGCAGAGACAATGACTACTAAAGTCAGAACTTGGCTATGTTTCATAGATGATTTATTTGTAATATTGGACGGGAGCTTGGTGTCAGCAGAATAATTTGTACATGCAATCAATGTCAACAACCTCAATTTGCATTTTACTGCCAATATAAGTTCTACAGTAGTAACCTTTTTAGATACAGAGGTTTTTAGTGAACAGAACAAAATTGAGACAAAGCTCCACCAAAAATTAACTGCAGGAAACTCTACACTCCATGCCAATAGCTCACAAGTAAAACATTTGGTTAGCAGTATTCCTTACAGAGAAATGTTAAGGTTAAAACGCATTCAAAGCAAGTAATGCGACCTAATAATAGCCCAAGAAGAAAGCAAAAAGAGATTCAAGGAAAGAGGCTATTCAGATAAAATAATTAATGCTGCTATTTCCAAATCCATGCAAAAAAACAGGTCAGAACTATTGGCTATAGTAGACAATACCAATAACACAGGTATTGAAACAAATAATACTGAGACCAATAAGAAATGTAGGATCATTGTCCAGTATTGTAAGCAACACAGGAAGATTGAGTCTATTATTAACAAGAACTGGCCCCTAGTCTTAAGTGATCCCATTATAGGTGCAGAATTACCTAAAAGACCATCGATAACCTACAGCGGAGGGCAGTCAATGAAAGATGAGTTAGTGAAAACTAGCCCAGAAATTATTGAGTCATCTAGCTGGTTACAAACACACACAGGCTTCTTTAACTGCAAATCGTGTAAAGCTTGCCAACAAGGTGAGAATAGAACTACTTATTTTTCACCTTTTGATTTAAAAGAACACAAAATTGGCAGACTACTTACCTGTAAAATTGAATATGCAGTTTATGTTTTGTCTTTCCCGTGCAATTTGCTCTATGTAGAGAGCACTAAGCTCCCTGTCCATAAAGAATTTTGCAACATCTTGAGCAATAAACAACCAAGATAATACATATCCGGTTGCAAGACATTTTAAAGCCAAGCATGACTCAAAAAGCCGCAAGATGAAGTATTTTGTCATTGACTATGTCCCTGCAAGTAGGAGAGGCGGAAATAGACAAGAGAAATTATGCTGCCTTGAGACCAGATATATCCTGTAATTAAATACAAAACATCCGTCAGGTCTTAACATAACAGAGGATTTGTTTACTTCTCTTTAACACACTAGCAAGTAAACAACAATCAGGTATCTTCTGCTACCCTACAGGGATCCCCTTAAGTTGGGTACAAAACATAAAAAGACATTTTAGGACTACATGTTTAATCAAAATTGGGGTTTTTATTATAAATTATATTTATATTTATGTAATTGTATGTGACAAGATGTTTTATGCACCACTTTGTATGTGAGGAGATTGCAATATTAATGATTTTAGCCATTATTTAACTATTTTTAGGTTTTAATTGTATGGCCTACTTATTATCTCTTGTGTAAAAATCATTTATAGTGGTTTATGCATTTGACGGTCTCTTCAGACATACCTGTGACAGATAGGGGACCCTTTCATGTCATAAATTACAAATCAATATACATCAAGATACCCCTCTTTATTTATTTCGGTATTTATACCGGCATATGATCTAAAGTCCTAATTTACTTAAAACACTTGCACTTTACAAATGAAACAAAAAATTTGGTACCTTTAAATCTGGTTAACATCGGGCCCCGATGTTATCCTTTTGCTTTCACTCTGGTCTAAAAAACTGTAAAAAACTGTATAAATACACTAAAACAACTAAGAATTTATGAAGGAATATACAAACTATAATTTATTGCTGCTATCCTTCATGATTCAAATGATTTTTATTTTGCACTATTTTGCACTACTTTGCACATATTTATTAGAGTCATTGGTTTTTATACAGATATCAAATCGTATTGCGATTGTAAAATTCTCGAATTGTGATTTTAGCTTGCGTTCATTTATATGCAAATGTTGCACAACACGCTAAATTAAAAACAATGTACATTACAGGAAATTGTAGTTTTAACACATATAGTATCTTTTTCATACCTATGCAACTTGTAGGCTGTATCATGTGATTTGTTGACAGTATACTTAAACCAATGCCCTAGTGATTTACTGTGTCATGTGATCAAGCGCTCTGGGTAGCGAAAAAACGCGTCATGGCGACTGACTGCACCGAATAAAATCCACTTGTAGGGATTTTGTGGTCCGTATCTGCTTCTTTACCTGGAATTTTGCTTGTTCAGGAGATCGGAGTTCCTGGGATACTTACATATATATATATATATATATATATATATATATATGTTTGGTAATACCCTTCACTGTATGGGTTACCAATTTGCACTACGTTCACCAGAATGCAACGGAACCCAGGCCAGCGCGAGAACCCATGCAGCGCACCTAATAATAATCTCGCCGTGGGAGTGGCTAAGGAACCATTCTGTAAAGATGCAAAGCCCGTGGTGTGAGAACTGCAACAGAAACGAGGCACTGAAGAAAGCCTATGCTAAAACGCGTCTGCCACAGCGTTTCTAAATACCTGCAACCACGCGCTGCTAGACTCTCTGAAATAAATCCAGTTTTGAATTTTCCTGGTGTGTCGGGCTCATTTTGATGTAAGTGAGCGTCTGGTGTTTATACATATATATATATATATATATATATATATATATATATATATCTGCACAAATCTTCAAACCTCCACTGCAACGCGGCGAGAGAAGAGACAGACCCCACGTGTTTCCAGGCAAGATGTTTATTCAGTCCCTGTGCCTTCCAAAAGATGCAACGTTTCGACTAACGATGTAGTCTTGTTCACACACCACCAATATACCGATATATATATATATATATCCACGCTCCCTGTCCCACTGGCTGTGGCACTGTAAATAAATTGCACTGGAGTAAGCTGGAATATAAGACTCGCCAATACATGGCTTGATGGACGGTTGGAAACCTCGAAATGAGGGGGCTGTATGGCTTTACGCCCCCAAAAATCTCCCCGGATGTGCAAACACGGGGAGCTATGCCGATACACAGCAATATTTATCTAGTTTTCCAATGTGTCTAATATAACGCATCAGGATGTTACTATGTATTTACATGTTCCAAGATGGCGCGACCTAGAGAATACTGTAGTCCGTCAACCATGTCTATGATTGTCTGTAGCTATATCCCAAGCTAACTCGCACAAAGTAATTGACACTGATGAAGGCGTAATGCTGAAACGCCTCTGTTAAACTTTGTGAATAAACCTTGATGGTGTGAGCACTGCAAAAACTTTGGTTCCACGAGTGCGGTTCTTTAGAAAAACGAGTTCTGAAGCTGAGCATAGTAATATATATATATGTATATATATATATATATATATATATATATATATATATATATATATATATATATATATATATATATATTACCTACTGGCGGTCGCCAGTAAGTATATATAGTTAGGATTGTTTCTCTATGGAACTTTTGAAAATTCTATGTCTAATAACTTTGGCGTTTGTGGACGGAATCGGCTGAAATTTCCAGGAAAATGGCACATTTTGTTTCTGAGCAGCCCCTGAAAATTTGGGGGGGTTCCGTCAAGGGGGGGGGTGAGAAAAAAGGGGGGTCCCAAAACGCGTTTTTCCCATTCATTTTTCCATAGGGCCTTTGGCCTCACTTTTAGCTCGAACGGCTGAATGGATTTACATGAAACTTGGCAAAATTATAGGGACTGTTAGCCCGATGTGCCTTTGCTGGGTCTCAATATATGTGCTCCAGTGGATTTTGAGAAATTAACGTTTAAAAAAACAGATATATCTGTGACAGCGTCCCAGATAGCGCACCAGATCGCGTACTTTTCGCGTAACGGAGCTTTGCGTAGCGTAGCTGATTGGCTCTCCGGTGTCTGTCAACATTCTAAACAGTCCGGTGCGGCCGCCATCTTGTCTCTCGGTAGGATTGAGAGACAAGAGGAGGAGAATAACGAAGGGGGAACTTAATGTAAGGGGGCAAGGTAGATCCTTCTTGACACCCTAGGATTGATGTTGGGGTTATTAAAGGGTTCCGTGGGGCAAATAATAAAAATGTGATTTTTCGCGGTAGAAGCGCTTCTCGGTTCGCGAACCGGGTCGCAAACTGGTAGCGAAACGTGAATTCGCCATTTTGTGTTTCGATTTAATTAAATTACTAGGTATAAGGGGGTACGGGAGACGTATCCTGACCCCTTATGTTTTCTGAGGGTGGCTGAGGAGGCTCATATATGTTGATACATGTCTTCCAGCGGCTGTGCGTGAGCGTTTTTTTTTTTGCTGCGTGACGTCTGTTAACGTTCGATTCGATGGAAATCAGGAATTGTTGACCGCCATTTTGTCACTGCGAGTAAATATTTTGTTAAAAATAATTGTTATAAATTAATCCTTATTGATAAACATTGTCTGCGCCATCTTGCCTTTTTTGCAATGCCACACTTTTGTCGAGCACTGCAGCCATTTTAGATGCCTTGACCAGACCCACTCTCTGCACGCCGGCGATCCTCAGTATGGCTCCCCACCCTCGCAAGCATCTCCCCCACGCACTGGTCACCCCTGCTCTCTCTCTCATGCATGGGCCAGAAACCTCCTCCCATCTGCGCTGTTCTTCTCTGAGAATCACACCCTGTGCCCGCCCGACACCTCCCTTTCACCCTATTCACTACCGCACCCTCTGACACTCCTCTCCCTCTGTGTCTGATTGTCCAGGCCGGTCCCAGGCTATCACCTAGCCCTGCAGATGTAGTTTATGGCCCCAGCTGTAGAGAATCACCCCTCTTCAAAGGAGTTACAGTAGATCAAGGCCCCCACCCGATGAGATCCGTCACACCACACGCGTTCCTACTATCTGATAACCATCCTGTATTGTGCTTGGGGAGGGGATTCTCACTGTGAGGGTGTGTGGGTCCGAGCCTGAAGCGGAAGATTCCAGGGATGCCTCTTTGTACATCAAAGTTTTTACAATTATGTGTCACATTATAAATATGTAGCACTCCAACAAAGTTGTAGGATTATAACACTTTAATAACTTATAAATCTATACAACGCTCCAACAAAGTAAACACGTTAAAAAAAAACTTTTTAAACAACTATTTACATGACATTGCTTTAACCAGGATAGACAAAGAAATGACACAGTGATGTAAAAGTTTCTGAAAGAAATGCCAAGAACGTCCCATGTGAAAGTGAAGTTTATCTGGCAATTTTTTTCTTTTCCTTCCCATGAAAAGAAAGTTAATGCCAGGTTCGTTACCTGCCTCATCTGCAAAAAAAAAACCTCTCGAGAGGGACCGAAAAAAAATATAGCTATGGTAATCATACCATGCATCGGCACATGGAGAGGTGGCACCCTCTTAATTATTCTAAAGCACAACTTCGAGATTTGGTGGATAATCCCCGACCGGCAAAAACATCCACCAATGACTTAGCAATAAGTGAGTCAGAGGCAAGGGAAACGGTCCCAAATCTGTAAAAGAACTTTAGGCAGATGAGATTGACTTGTGTAGCATGTGGAAAATTAATTTCATGCGGAGAGATGAGTATTACTTTAATAAATAGATCATATGAAAATCATCAATGTCCAAAACGTCCTAGAAAGTAATTTTTGTCATTTTTGAGGAAGAGAGATAACCTACAGTCGTACGGGGTCGGTTTCGTTCGTACTAGGGGGGCCAGGTGACATTCGTTCGGGGTGGCTTAGGGGCATTTAAAACAACTTCCCTGATACAGGTAGCATATAAAGTAGAGGCTAAATACCAGGATCTTTATCGATTGCTTTATGCTGTAGAAAAATGAAAAACACACAACAAACCTGGACCATTCATATTTTCAATGTTTCTGCGTACTATACTTTTTAACTCTTAACTAATTGAGTTGCTTCATTTCACCTGCTTTTTTTTTTTTTTTTTTTAAATCGGAAACAGTGGCCATTTGTTCGAAACTTACCAATCTACGCGTTACAAATACGTTTGCTTTTTCAAAAACCTTTAATAAAAATGTTGGTGCCCAAATACGGGCTTACAACCCTGTGGGCCGGCCACGGAGCAGGCTGGAACTGAAAATGGGGGGGGGGGTATTTATTTGTGGAACACATAACAGAGAGTCAGTGGTCGTTGATTTCATAGTAAAAAGTGCGACAAGTGCAACAAAATCATATCTATAATTCATTGTGAGCAAGTACCAAAAGTGTCGACAATTCGAACCTTCAATAATAAATACAGTAATCAATGATGCATTAGAAGTTAATATCAATTCATTGTTCGAACGTGTAATCAGTACCCGTCACATGTCAATTCATTGTTCGAACGTATAATCAATACCCATCCTGGATCAATTCATTGTCCGAACATATAATCAGTCTTATCCCATATCAATTCATGTGCTAAAAACTGCATACAAATCTCATGATATCAAGGCTGAGCAATCGGGGCACAACAAGGAGTTGAGAGTTTCATTTGTACCGGCGCCATTTTGGGTGAGGTCAGGAAGGTCCAAGTATAGTCAAAATGTCTCCACCAACTCGTGGTTGGACCGGGACCTCTTTCGGCAGTCCAAAAGTTTTCGTTGAAGGGTAGCAGAGGGGACTGCCGACATGAACCATCAGTCAAAGTGGGGTGGGAGGCAACAATCTCTCCTACCGGGTCATACTGGTGTCCCACCGGAACTGATCAAGTTGGTAGTCTTGCAGGATTTTGATCATTTCAAGACTGAGGCCGGCGCCGACATGAGCGCGCCGACGTCCCGCGGCTACGTCGTGGTCGTTTCGTGGGTGATCATGGCAGTCATTCCCCATCGGGGGTCGGGGGCCCCCGTGGCTCTTATAGAATCTTCAAAGTTGAGGAGAACGTTTCTGGACGCAGGAAACTAGAAGCGTCGTTACACCGCAACAGTGGACGAGACCCCCGCTGGGTGAGCGGAGCATCATTGCCTCGCAATAGTGGACGAGACCTTTTGTCGGGTGAGTGCAGCGCCGCTGCATCGCAAGAGTGGAGGAACCCTTTTGTTGGGTGAGTGGAGCGTTGGGGGTGCAGCTGAGGGGCCCCCACCTGTGGGGGTGGGAGAGGCTTGTTTGTGCCGCCTCTCCCTCCCAGCGCACCCCACGCCGACACCTGGCATTGATATCCGTGATGTCCGGACCAGGCGATAAGAGGGGGGGGTCGGAGGCAGAGGCAAGACATCCCCCCCCGTGGCCTGCAAGGCGGCAGAAGAAGGGAATCGGGAGGCCAGTACATTTTGGGCCATCCACCCCACGGCTGATGGCGGTTAGCCGTGCCCCGCCCTGCACGTGTCGAGGCCTCATCTTCCGGATGGGTGTAACCGTGGTCCTGTTGCACTTCGGGAGTTTCCGGAATGGGGGTAGGTATCTGCTGATTTGTATCTATTACATGTTACCGTTAATAGGCGTGGCGGGCGGTGGGACAGACATGCTTGGAGCAGTGGGGGGGTGGCAGAGCCTAGCTACCTCGTGGCTGCCGTAACGTCAAGCTTGGCTTTTTTCACCACTTCCATGTTTCTAAACAGATATATGATGTAATTGTGTGGTTATTGTTACAGTGTACATGTAAAAAATGATGCATAAGTGTTGCACGGGCATTGTAGATACTCTCCTATGTGTGCTTAGCAATTTCAAGTCACTTCCCCCGGGTTCAAGGGCCTTGTAAATACGTCCCCATGTGTGTCTGGTCATTTGAAGTCATTTTCCTTGTAGTGTAAGGCCCTTGTAAATACACCCCCATGTGTAAAATTAATTAATTTGCCCTTAAATGTTGCGTTTTCGGTAATTTTACCGATTCGGTAATATTACTGAAAATGCAAGATTGAAATGTGGGTAGCCAATTTTCCATTGGCACATGGCTTTCAGAATCGGTATTTTACCATGGAATACAAATCCATGGTAAAATACCGATTCCTGTGTACATGGACATCTGTGCATGTACACATATGCCATGTGACAGACAAACGTGTCCTTAGGGCATGACTGTGTGCCACATTGCACACATGCCCGTTTTGGGGGTGCTAGAGGGTGTCAAAGTGATACCCCCTGCACCCTTGACAAATTCGGTATTTACCGATTCAATAAATACTAAATCGGTATTTGAATTGAATCCTATGGGCTTCAAGGCCCATAGGATTCAATAGCAAATACCGATTCGGTATTTACCGAATCGGTAAATACCGATTTTTTAAGGAATCGGTAATAAATCAGATGTTGGTACCTACATCCCATTTACCGATTTTGAAATACCGAATTGGTAAAATTCGGTAATATTCGGTATTTCAAAATCGGTAAATGTGATTTACCTACATCTGGCCCTAGGTGTATTATTGTTTTACATATAATGTTTTAAAACTTTGTTTGAAATCAAATGCATGCACACTTAGGGCCAGATGTAGGTGGTCGTTTCAGGCCATTTACCGACCGGTTACGGCCGTTTTCGGCCGTTTCCGATCGTTAAATGGCAAATCGGAATGTAGGTGCTTAAATCCAAGGCCACGTGTAGGTAAATCTACATTTACAGAATCAGAAAAATTATTTGTTCGGTAAAATTCCGAATCGGTAATTTTACCGATTCTGTTAATTTGTTATTTAGGGGGGAGTCTTCTGAGTCCCAAAGGCCTTAACGAATCGGTATTTTAGCATGAAATCAAACTTCATGGTAAAATACCGATTCCGGTGTGCATGCACATGTGTGCTCGCACACCTATGTCATGTGAAAGGCAGACCTGCCCTTAGGGCTGGTTTGTTTGCCACATGGCACCTGTGCCTGTTTTGAGGGTGTTAGAGGGTGTCAAAGTGATACCCCCTGCACCCTTGTGCATACTTTTTTTTTTATTTTTATAGCATTGTCGAATCTAGTTCTTACTGTTATTGATTTACTGTTTGGTAATAGTGGTTAATAACATTTTTTATTATATTTCACCACAGATTCAACTGCAGATTATTTGGAAATTAGACAATGCCGTCTAAGGATAGAATTCGAAAGGCTACAAAACGTCAAAGACAGCTTGACCCCGGGAGCCGGCCGGCTATGTCGGGTGCGATCTCAGGCTACACCAGGGCTATAAGACTTGGGGAGGGGGTCGAAGCCAAGCGTCTTCTCTGAGTCCGTGCCATCACACCGCCCCTCGGGGGCCTCCGTCAAGCGGTTTAGGGAGGTACCGTATCACATTGTTTTCAAATGCAGTCAGGTCCACAAACGGCCCTCACTTACTTTGAGAATAGTGAAGCTGCAGCAGGTGCAAATAAGGTTTAAACAGTGTTACAAGTGCTGCTCAGAACTCTGAAGTATGGCACCCAACATCCAGGACTTATGCCATTTGTGCAAGGCAGTAACATCGAAGCAACTCAGGGACCAAAACTATGAATGAACACTCAAAATCTTACTAATGATGCTTGACTGAGGCCAAGGAGATCAGAGTGCATGAGTCTCATGCTCGATCGATTGAGCTAGCCGGATCGGGCAACTAAAAGTATTAAATAGTTATGTAAATAGTTATTTAATAAAATGTTTTACCCTGTTACTTTGCTGGTGTGTTGTATATATTTATAATATTTGCATATGGTTTGTCGTTATTTTGGGTGGGGTGGGTGGCGGAGCCGAGCTGTCTTGCAGCCATCATCGTGTGGAGCTCAGTTCATCTCACTAGTTTCGTATTTCTCATGAGGGGTTGTTCTTAATGTTTCTATTTTAGCTAGGTCAAAAAGAGATCCCATTAGTGGCCTACTGATTTTGCTTGATTCCTTTTGTTTTTTAAAACGATTTTTCACTATCTGCAAAGACTAAACAGAGTATTGCGACTCTGTGCTTGTTTGTAAATAGAGAATGAACCAAAGAGAACCAATTCTAAAACAGTAAATGCTTGGATAACAATCGATTAAATGGAGAGAGAAGCAGACACGACGGATTAGAACGGGGGCAAAGGCCTGCGTTAACTACCCTTCACTATCTGCAAAGAGAGAGTACTGCTAAGAGAAAAGCGACGGGGGGAGGGGGGGCAGCATTCAAAGTACATCAGCGTGCATAAATACGAAAATGTTTTTACCTATCACGTACTTCACATTTGACAGCTTTTGATATTTGCTATTAAAAAACCATTGAAATTCACTGAAAAAACCATAGGTTTTAGGCCATATATAGTTAGGGATTAGCATTTACAAAACCTTAATTTACTCGCACAAAACCATAGAAATTCGCATATATAGTTAGATGCAATAACTATATATCGCGCACCCGCAACCCACTGCTGATGATGTCACATATTACATCATTCATTACATGGTCAGTGACATCACTGATGACATCACTGATGACATCTCAAATGACATCACTGATTTCATCACTGATGACATCACTGATGACATCTCATTTGACATTACTGATCACATCACTGATAATATCATTCATGTGATAATACCATGAACCTCTTCAGACTCTAATATAACCTTAGATATACTCAGTGTAAACAGACACCCAGAGACTGTTACTCATCCATGGAGTTACTCACACACCTAGTCAGTCATGCAAAGAATCAATCACACCTCCTTTTCTTCAACTATACAGTTATACACACCTTACTTAATCAAACATATACTAACACATATTTACTCTCTTATACAATCCCTGATACAAGTTCACAATGATCCATACAGCCACTCACACATTCACTGGCTCTTATGCACAGTTATTTATATATGTCAACTCTTACATGTACTGTGTTTTACATATGTACTTACTTTGCCATGTAGCACTGAGAAATCCAATTACTCACTAATGCACTCATGCTGATAGTCAACCGCCCATACAGCTGTTTCCACATGCACTTTTGAACCCATACATCTACTGAATCAACTGCTCACACATCTATGCACAGAGTCACACACCTCCCAGCCACCCCCACACACACACTCAGTCTCCCATACAAATATTTGGGCAACCAATCAACAACCCATATAGTTACTCATATAGCTACTGATCAACACATGCAGCAGTTTACAGAACTACAGTAATAATGATGCACACATTAAGACAGTTTAGTCACTAACCCATGCACTCAGTGAGAAACATTTAATCATTCTCTCATACAGTCAGTCACGCACCCACTAAATCCTTCATCCAAACACTTATACATCCACTCATTCTTCAATATGTAAGACATATTTTAACTTTACAGAAACATACAGTCACTGGATGTTGTCATTTGAGATGTCATCAGTGATGTCATTTGAGATGTCATCAGTGATGTCATCAGTGATGTCACTGACCATGTCATGAATGATGTAATATGTGACATCATCAGCAGTGGGTTGCGGGTGCGCGATATATAGTTATTGCATCTAACTATATATGCGAATTTCTATGGTTTTGTGTGAGTAAATTAAGGTTTTGTAAATGCTAATCCCTAACTATATATGGCCCAAAACCTATGGTTTTTTCAGTGAATATATATATATATATAAAACATTTAAACTTTACAGAAACACGCATTCACTGGATGATGTCATCCGTGATGTCATCAGTGATGTCACTGACCATGCCATGAATGATTTAATATGTGACGTCATCAGCAGTGCATTGCGAAGTGCCAGTTGCAGTTAGCTCAACTAACTATAACGGCCAAATTTCACTGATTTTGTTCGAGTGAAATGTCCAATTAACTATAACGTCCCTGAAACCTGTGGTTTTTTCAGTGAATTACTAAGGTTTTTTAAATTCTAATGTCTAACTATAAAGTCCCTAAAACCTTTGGTTTTTCAGTGAAATTCCAAAGGTTTTTCAAATGCTTATTTCTAACTATAACGTCCTGAAACCTATGTTTTTTTCTGTGAATATATATATATATATATATATATATATATATATATATATATATATATATATATATATATATATCCATGAAGTTCGTCACACGCAGCAGAAACGAACTGCCAAGTTACCAAATGACGAAGAGTCGACCCAAAGATTGCTGGTGCAAACGTGATTTATTTAGTTGATGCCAGCGATGCCGCCATAACGCGTTTTGCCTCCAAGGAGGCTCGATCACATGACAATGTGGCAGGTACCCCATGGTACCTGCCACATTGTGCATGGTTGGGAAGAGGAGTCCCTTAGGGACCCACACGGGCCTTATTCGTATGCCTGTGGGTGAAGGGGGGCCCGCAACGGGCTCCCAAAGACAGATTCTGACAGCTGTTTCTATTCAGGCAGACCGAATCAAGGCGGCTGTCCAAATCAATCATCGTAAACACTAGTCCGGAAACCGTGTTCCTAGAGCTGTATGAATTGAGTCTGAAAGACTCAGGCTGTCCCAGTGCCCTTCGGAATGGATTCGAACTGCTCAAACTGTTTCCGGGCATCGTAATCGGTTGTTGAGAAATATGTATGCTTCGTTCGGAAACAAGGGTTCTAAATCGGATTCAGCAATACTGAATCCCATTCGGAGCCTTTCCTAATGACATCATAATCTGGCCCATGGTTGTTTTTGATATTGTGTCAGTGATCCAATTCTATATGTGCTGATGTAAAGTATGCTTCTTATAAAGCACATCTTAGCAACTCCTAAAAAAATCCATGCAATTTGACAAAATAGGATTTACATCATTAAAGTTATGGCAGACTGAAGAGCATCCTTAGTGGGGTACAATATTAAAAATGTTATATTCTTAGTATCCATGGAAAATTCTTGTGGATGATTTATAAAATGATAACGAGATTGGGACATAAACATTTGAAATTGCTGCTGGTCCCCAGCAACATTTCACAGACAAGCTAATCCTAGGCTAGAATTCCGGTTAGCAGTTACAGTAGTTTTTATAGAAGTTATGCTCTTTCCCCCGTTGCCATTGTTGCACTGGTAAGCCATTCACTGCAGTATTTAGGGTATTTCGAACTTCCATTACGTTTTTCAAGAAAGAATCACATTCTTGCTGAGCAATTTCTAAACCCTTTCCAATCATGATCATTGCCTGGCCCGTAGACTCTATAGGGTCAACATTGGAATCCTTGCCACAATAATTGTTTGGCCTCATATTCTGTGTCATGACATGTTATGTTATGTTATGTTATTTTGTCTCTGAACAGGTGATTTTGTCTAATCTAGTCTAGGATTGAATAGCCAGGTCTTCAGTGTCTATGGAATTCAAGAAGAGAGGAAGAGGCTCTAATGCATAAAGGGAGGTCTTTCACAATTTAGGAGTGATGTACGAGTATGCCCTGCCTTCAGATCTGTGTATTTATGGGATGAGTGCAAGTCCGAGTACAGCAGAGCAGATGTGTTTGGGGGGTTGGTAGAAGGAGATGCGATTGTTTAGGTAGGTAGGGACTATGTTGTGTGGGGCCTTAAATGTGTGACTGAGGAGGCAAAAGCGCTGCACATTTGTGTATCAGAAGACAGGGCAGCTCCCTTAGGTGCAGTGTGATGTGGGTTCTGCATGGAAGGTTCAGGATGAGTCTGGCTTCCAAGTTCTGGATGGTTTGTATTCTTCTGGTGAGCTGATTTGTGTATCCGGCATAGAGAGTGTTCCTGTAGCCCAGATTGCTGGTGATGAGGGCCTGGGTAATTATTTTTCGGGATATGGCAGTAGGTTCCTGTGATGATATGGCATGTCCAGCAGGTTAATCCCCAGACTTTTTGCTTTCTGGCCCTCTGTTTCTGACCTGTTTTTGTTGGTTTTATGAATCTGGGCACTCTACCATTGCTGATCAGTGCTAAAGTGCATACACTTTCCGTGTAAATTGTGTTCATGGATCAGTGATTCCATGATTGGCATATTTGATTTACTGGTAAGTCCCTAGTACATTGCTCACGGGCTTGCAGCACTGATTAGGCCACCCACATAAGCAGCCTGAAATGTAACTCAGACCTGTCACAACAGTGTCTGTGCGCAGTTTGGTACTGACATGCCGACCTGGAAAGTGCACCCACTTGCTAGGCAGTAATCTTCATTTTTCTTACATTTGAGTCACCCCTAAGGTAGGCCCAAGGTACCCCTGTAAGCAGGGTGCAGTGTTTGTGAAAGGTTGGACATGCTGTGATGTGTGTGACATGTACTGATAGTGAAATACTGCCGATTTAGTTTTTCACAATTGAAAGGCTATCTGTCCCATGGGATTGAATGGGAGTTTATTTATAACATCTTATGAATATAACTTCGCATTGGAACAAGAAATATTTTTTTTTAAATCACCTGCAAATCATCTGAAGATCTGAAGCCATTTTAAACTGTCCCATGAGGCCATAGTGACCTTTTACAATAGCAGCACTCTACGTGTTTGCGAGGAGGAGGAGGATACTTGCAGCAGGCCAGCCCAGAAGGAGAATCCAGGAGAGAATCTTCCGCCTGCGCATCACTTTGTTGGGACAAACTGTTGAGCAAATTTTTGATAAGTACAGGCTGAATGCTGCAATGATTCACTACTTAATAGATGAATTGGACCCACTATTTCAGCGCCAGACACTTAGGACCCAGGCCATCCCAAATCATGTCCAGGTGCTATGTTGCCTGCACCGGCTTGCGTCAGGCAGTTTCCAGGATGTAGTGGCAGAAGCTGGAGGGGTATCACAGAGCTCCCTTTCACGGTTCTTCAAAACCTTCCTGGCCGCCATGATGGCTTTGATCCACAACCACATCACCTTCCCCACAACATAACAGGAATTGACCCAAACTAAACAGGACTTCTATTAAGTTGCCCAGTTTCCACACGTGATCTGATGCATAGATTGCACCCACATAGCCATATGTCCCCCAGCAGTAAATGAGTATATCTTCCGTAACCAGAAAGCATATCACTCAATAAATGTCCAAGCAGTGTGCAATGCGAAAAACATCATTACCGACCTCGTAGCACAATACCCTTAGAGCACCCATATTCCTACATCTTTCACCATAGTGGCATGCACACACGCCTGCTCAGGGGCGAATTTGGCGAAGGACACCTGCTAGGTAAATTTGATACAATACTCATCAATGAAGTATGAAAATGCAATGCATACCTGACACTAACACTTTGCTTCAAACCCTGTAGGTGACAGTGCATACGCGGTGAGAGATTTCATCATGACTCCATTCTTGAACCCAGCCAGCCCACAACGACAGAGGTACAACGCAGCCCACATCAGGACACGTAATGCCATCGAACGGACATTTGGATTGCTCAAGAGTCGCTTCCGCATCCTGCATAAAACTGGAGGAGCAATGCTGTACCAGCCGGAAACATGCTGTAGGATAGTAGCGGCATGTGCAATGTTGCACTATAGAGCAACAAGGAGAGGTATCCCCATAGAGGGATCCGACACTGAGGAAAACCAACCCCAAGCACACCCATGCCGGGCCCATTTGGCCATTTCAGCGGAGGGGCAAAGAAAACGTACAGACATCACCCAGCATTATTTCTAAGGTATGTAATGATGAGACACAACACTTAATTGCAGGAAATGAGAAGTATTTATTAGCACGTGAAGCGGTAGGGGTGTTCATTTAAACATAGCTGGTGGCCATTAGCACATTAACTGCATGCACTGAAGGACAAATGAGACACACAAAGGACTTGAAATTCAGTGACAAAGAATGTCTTGGACATGGTTACGTCACCATGATGAATTCCACCATCCGGATTGTGTTTAGCGTTTCCTCCCTCTCACACCCAAACGTCTTTCACCAGCATCTGCATCTACATTCTCGGATGCAGCGGGAGGTGTTGGTCTACAGGTACTGCACGTCCTGCCAGTGGTGACTTGCGCAGAGAGGCTGCTTAGGCTGGATGCCTCACTACCCTCTTCCCCTGTAACATTGCCATGCTCACCGGTTCTAGACTGCATCAGTTCGGTCATTTGGCCGAACGCTTTGGACACATCCCCACAACAATGGCCCATATCAATCTGCATTTCCACCGACCGACGTGACAGCAGTGCAATGCTGTTGCAAATCTTGTTGTCAGACCTGGTATAGCTAGCCATGCAGGTCACAAACTGGTGATGCCTCCTCCACTGTGTGTTGTGTCCCTCCTGCATCACACGAGCCACCTCCTGCAGGGTGTTGTTTGATTGTCTGTTTGCTTCCACAAGTGATGTAGTTAGTTCCCTCACACTCTCGGCCATGACTGATATGTTTCTGTTCATTTTGGTCATCTGCAGGTTGATGGCTCCCATATGCCTCGCTTGCAGGCGCTGCACCCGCCACATCTGTGACTCCACGCCACCCCACTCATTGGGAGTTCCTGCCTCCTGTGCCCCGATAAGGGTCCTTGGCCTGCGTCTTCTTCCCATCCGGACATGGGCCTGAGGTGTAGTTGTGTGTGTGAACAACAGAAGGGGACAGAAGGGGGACGATATTTAAAGGGGTCCAGTGTACCTGTCCTAACAACATGTAACAAAAGAATTGTACAAAGTTCCCCTGGGAATAATCTTATAAAAGAGTCTCTCTCTCTAAATTGACTAGTGAAGTCGACAATCAGGGAACTAGGCAGGTCATTGTCGTAAGTAAGAAACCTCACACAACTAATAGGCTGGATGACATGTTTCGTTCAGCCCTGCCCAACGAGACTCCTCAAACAATCAGTCAAAAGAGCACTTAACAACAACAGAGAAGCCCTTCTGGAGACACACACAAAGGCTACAGATGATGTCATCACCTTTGTAACGACGTACACCAAAAACTCAACTTTCATTAAAAAAACGGTAAATTCACACTGGGGAATCATTAATTCCGCTGGACTAGAGATTCCACGTCCACGCTTTGCCTTCAAAAGAACTGCCAACTTGAAGGATACTTTGATCCATACTCGACCAAAGAAGACGAGCACCCTCCCTCAAAATACACTTTGGGACTTACCGCCAGTTGTGGGCCATTTCCGATGTGGAAACTGCATCGTCTGTCCCCAGTCTATACAAAGTAAGGAAATTAGGCTATCAGATTAATTCACCTGGCACCTAAACAAGCATACTAATTGTAATAGTAGCAGATGTATTTACATGCTCACATGCCCCTGCGGTCTTAACTACATAGGCATGACGATGCGCACTGTTAAAGTGCGCATTATTGAACATAACAGCAATATCCGCTGTACAAAGACACACAAACGGCTTTATGATCACTGCAAACAAACTTGCCACTCAGCAGAGAGCATGAAATGGGTGGTCTTGGAATGGCACCCCTCCATTAATCAACAAGCACTACACAGAATGGAACAAAGGTGGGTTCACCGTCTGCAATTAAACACCTGTGGGCTCAACGACTCAGTCCCTTGGAATCATCTAGCAAGATAACAACTACGATGATCCCATAAATCCTGCAGAGTCACTGATGGTGTTGTTACTATATAGCATCACCTCGATATATCCCATCCCATCACTACTACTGTAGTCTTCAACCACCCAATTTGAACATGGTGCGCACTGTGGGCTTATGATCATCATGGCTTACGCAACCTGCGCACACGTAGATCTAATCACGCCAGTTTCACTCGTCCCCTGACACACCTGTATTCCAAAAACCACTATACCTCCCGGGATGTAATAACTCCTTCTATAAGGGAGGGATTGGTATTTGGTATTTGGCGCCTTCAGAACTCCAAAGTACGAGCAATTGGGACCCTGGTGTCTGAGATTTAAGACATCTTACACCCCGTTCTAGCAAGGCACAATGCTCCTATTCCCTAACATTAGAGGCAGCTTATTGGCTCCCACTCCGTATTGCCTGACACTAGAGGCACCTGATTGGCCGTTTCGCGACAGACGTCATCACGGACAAGCCCCCTAACGGAGACCCGTACGCCCTGTACTTAATGGCGGCAGGGTCTGCAGTACACCACCGGCTGTTCTGCGTGTCGTTACACGCCGAAGTGTGGGGGTAGGTTCAGAATGGCACTGGCCTCGCGCCTCTAAGGTAAGCCTCAGGGTCTGTTACAGGACTCCAACTTTGATTAGTAACGGACTCCCGAGCGAGACCGTATGGGTCTCGGTCTTCCGTCTGGCTGCAGTCGTTTGGAGGCTGCCCTCGCCTGGCTCATCGGCGCTGGCTGATGGGGGGCTTGCGCTATTACATGGGACTACCCACTTACGGACACCTGCACCGTTGGTCCCTCCCACGATCCTAGCGTGGACGCGCGGCACCTGCGGGCAGCGTCGCGAGTCATGACGCGCGGTATGTCTTTCCGAGCGGGGCAGCCTGGTGGGGCAGGACTCCATGTGGGCTGCTGGCTGTCCCTAAATTTACACCTATCTTCCAGGTTTCTTTTGACCCCTGACTCGTACATTTTTCAGGTAATTACCGCTAAGCGCAGGTCCCACAGGAACAAGCCGCATGGACTTACTGAGGGTTTGCAACGGTAAGCCACAACACTATCTATTCGGAAGCCTACTGTCATTCCTAATCCGCGGTTTCCCCCATCCCTTCTCGGGGGTTACTGGCTCCTCAGAAAAAGCTAAACTAAACTAACCTTAGAGGTTTTGGTACTACTAAGAAACAGACCTCTTTTTAGAGTTAGTCTCCAAATATGTTCCAAAAAACTTTTGGTTTTCATATACATACTAAAGTAATTTTAAGTCTCTCTCTTTCTCTTCACACTTTCACTTATGTATCCATGAGCACTAGGAAAACCACTGATGCCCGGGTGCTATATCTAAACTTGGGAAGGTAGCGACATACAATAAGTCAGAGTGTAAACAGACTGTGTTTAATACCTTCATTTCTTTCTTAGGTCTGACGGTATCGCAGGACTACCAGCTTGCCCTAGTCATAGACCTACCAGGTTGTATACTGTATACACCAGAGCCCACTTCCGGGCCCCTGATTTGTTTATGAGCACAACTTGGTCCTGAAGAATTGCCTTTAGGGCATGAAACATGTTGACCACGCATGAGGGTTGAAATGAGACCATACTAATGTAATTTTGGTTCTCAATACCCCTCATTGCACTTTTTAATAAGGTGGCTAACCACATGAATAAAGGATACTTAGTGGACTAACCAACCTTTTTTAAACTCACACTTTGCTCACTACTCCCCTTTTCTAAGTCTCTCACACGCTACCAAACCACGGCAAGGAACAAAAGATCTCCACAAGAGTGTAACACTTGTTGTTACCCGTCAGGCATTGCAGCGCCAGCTTGACGTAGGAGCAGGAAGCCGATGATGATACAACACCACAAGGGCTGAAAGAAACATGTCATCCAGCCTATTAGTTGTGTGAGGTTTTTTAGTTCCGACAAGGGACCTGCCTAGTTCCCTGATTGTCGACTTCACTAGTCAATTTAGAGAGAGAGAGAGACTCTTTTATAAGATTATTCCCAGGGGAACTTTGTACAATTCTTTTGTTACGTGTAGTTGTGTGTCTCACACTTGGACGGCTTGTCTCAGGAGCAGTTTCAGGTCCCTGTTCTGTCTCCATTGGCTACAGTGGTGTAACTGTGGCCCTGCGTTTTGCCGGTGCCTTGGTTTTGGGTGGTGGTGTCACAGGTTTCGACACAGCAGCCTCTTCAATGACCTGTAAGCTGTCTCCACATTCACTGTCATCAGTGTCTACTTCTGCTGCATCTGTGATGTGAAACAGTGCAATATTATTTTGTGTTGGTGCTAATGTTGTGCAACATTAAATTTCTTTACATTTAAGCTCTCACTGTCTGTCATCACTGACTGTGCAGCATTTTGGTCGCATTTAGGCTTACAATGTTGTATTGTGACTGGCAATTTGGTTCTACAGCCTACAGCTCCTATAATGCATTTGGGTCCCTATGTAAAATGTGGACTGAACTATTTTAAATGTGATTTTGCTGGTTAATTACTGATTGGGCATGGTTAGCATGTACATTGATATGTTGATTATCATGCATCTTACCTTGTGTGCTACTGGCTGCCCCAGATATATCCAGCTGCGTTACTCCCACCACTGCTTCAGGCTGCATAGTGCCTTCAACCAGGTCCTCCAGGGCTGTGTTGTCTGGGACTGTTGAGCTTCCTCCTCCGGTCACCTTTGCCTCCTTCAGCCTTTGCGCTTTTCGCTCCTTAGCACGGCTACTCAGGTGGTACCATCATTTCTTTAAATCATCTATGCTGCGGTGTGTCACCCCCACAGCCTTCACTTTGTTTTTGATCCTGTTGCAGATCCTTCTTTTTTCAGCTTCAGGTACTTTAAGTGAGAGCTTCCCAAAGAGCTTGTCATGGCTGTTTGTCACCGTCTCAATGAGATTCTTCAGTTCCCTCTCACTGAACTTTATTTTTCTCTTCCTGGCCACTGCACCCTCTTCTGTTGCTGTTTGGGATATTTTGGCTGTCTCCACCTGTCAGCAAACCACAGTTTGTGTTTTCTGCTCTCTCCCCCAGCACTCGTCTTTTGCCTCTCAGTTCCTCTGTGCACAGGTAGCAGCATGGGCTGATTGACGTCCTGGTTGTGAGTTCATCAGCCTGCTCCCAATGCGACTCTGTAGTTTTCCCGATCTCGCAATTTGCGATCTCGCAATTTGCGAACTCGCAAATAGCGAGTTCGCAATTAGCGGGATCGCAAAATGTGAGAATAGAGGTTTTACACCATAGCGATTCTTTAACATGGAATCGCTAATGTATTTAGCGATTTTTTGCGATTCCTTATTTTTTCGCTATCCTCATCATGCATAGCTAATAGCGAGTCCTTATTTGCGATTCCTTAATTATCACAAATAAGGATTCTCTATTTCTTTGCTTGATGCATCTGGCCCTAAGTGCTCTCTCTTGAGTGTCTACTCTTTGTGGTGTATCTCTCTTTTGCAGCTCTTCTGTGTCCATTGTCAGTTGCTTAGTAGGGTACAGATTAGAATCTTTACTCATCATGTAAGGAATAGCTATGGTTTGTCCTATCCAAAGTATAAGTACTATTGCTACACTACATAAACATACTTTGCAGCATGTTTTTAAACAATTTCTTTTCGGTCTTCCGTTAACAGTTGAATCAGCCATTTGGTTTAAAGGAGTCTCAACCCCTCTTTGAAGCTTTTACACAGTCTTTACCCCGTGCAACTCTCAGGTGGGTCTCACTTCTTCAGTAGCTTTATCAGCAATCAATTCTTCATCATTCTCGTCACTTATCTCTAGGCTCTCAAATTCTTCCAATACTATGTAGGTCCACTCAGGGCCCTTGTATTTGTTGTTCAGTCTTTTTAGTCGTGGACTTCTTCTCCTGGGCTGTATCACAGGTGGATCAGTTTGACTTGTTACTTCATCCACTTATTCAGGTTCCTCATTAATTTTCTTTAAACGCAGTCTCAGTCTTTTGACATATCTAGGCCATTTGTCTCCTTTTCTGAGTCTTTTAACTGGCACTGTGCTTTGGCCCTCTTCAAATGCTCTTTTATTTTCGCTCAGTTGTGGCACATCGATTTCAGTGTCTTCTTCTTCTTCCCTCTCTATCTGACTAGATCCAGGTCTTATTTCTGTTTCTTCTGCCTGATCACTTAACTGGCCTTGTTCAGGAATCTGTTGGATTTGACTTTTATCTGTTTCGCTTTCTTCGTCCTGAACACAATCATATATCCCTACCTGGCCCTGCTCAAGCTCTTCGAACCCTTGATTTTCTTCTGCTTGAGCTTGCGCCCTGTTTATTATCTGTCCCTTTTCCGATTCAGGAGTTCTAGGTGGAGTATTGATTACTTGATCTTTCCCTATCTGGTCCTCCTCAGAATCACTTTTGACATGGATTTAATTGACCTGAGTATCTTGCTCTACACCTGTCACATTCTCGCTATCACTCTGTCTGTCTAAATAAGTTTGGCTCCTTGTTCAAACATATTCTGCAGGTATGTCAATTACTGGAATCCAATCATCTTGACTGGTGCTCGGTTGTTCTTCTTCAGCTACTTCAGGATCGATATCTTGGGACCCTTCAGCTGCGCAACCTTCAGCCTCAGTTTCATCAGCTTCCGTCACCTTCTTCGTGTGACTGACATGGATCCCGCGTGGAACTCCTGCACACTTTACTGCTGTGGTGGAGAGCAGAATAACTTGACGTGGTTTACTCCACCTCGGTGTGAGGCAAGATTTTCTAGTATGTTTCTTTAGGACAACCCAATCCCCTGGGTTCAAGTCATGAGCTGGAGTTGCTGGTCTGGCGACAGCATCTTCCCCAACCTGGCGAGAGATAGAACGCACTTGATCAGCCAGTTCTTTGCAGTATTCCAGTACTAAATCATCAGATATGTTTAGCAGTCTGTGTCCTGGCACCCATGCTTGCTGCATTGCTCTTCCCATCAGTATTTCATGGGGACTTAAGCCTGTGTCCCAGTCTGGAATACTTCTAAATCCCATCAGAACAAGTGGCAGAGCATCTGGCCACTCCAATCGAGTTGACTCATACATCTTTCCCAATCTTGACTTTATAGTGCCATTCAATTGTTCTACCACTCCAGATGCTTGTGGGCGGTATGCACAGTGCAGTTTTTGCTTAATTTTGAATGCTTCACAAATTAGACCCATTATTTCACTGTTAAAATGTTTTCCGCTGTCTGATTCATTCGTTACTGGAAATCCGAACCGTGGGATAAGCTCTCTAAGTAGAAGCTTAGCCATGGTGATGCTATCGTTCTTACGGGTGGGGTAAGCTTCCACCCATTTTGAAAACAGGCAGACAATGACAAGTACATATTTTAGTCCACGACTAGGGGGCAACTGAATGAAATCAATTTGTAATCGAATAAAAGGACCTTCTCCCTTTCCAATTTTTCCTGGCAATACCACTGTTCTTTTCCCTGGGTTCATTTGCTGACAAATCAAACACCTCTGAAATGAATTTTGCATTAAACCATGTTCATATGAACAGACGTTTCATAGCATCTCTCCCCAAATGTGAATCTCCATGACTCAAATCAAATCAAATCAAAACCAACTTTATTCGGTTTTTCATAATTGTACAAATACCATAAAAGTTCATAAAATACATTTTATACAATTGTCTCAGTTAAAAAAGATCAGTTAAAATGTAATTGTTACTATACAATAAAAGACAGTATTCATAGAAATCACAGTTCATAAAATTATGACCACAACATACATTCTTTACAGTGGATTTATCAGTCCTCTATTATGCAATCAGGATGACTCGTCTTTGTCAAAGATTTAAACGATGACGAATACAAAATTTAAGGAAGCGGGCTATCATTTTTGCAATTATTTAGTCGTCGAGGTAATGGAGCGCCAAATATGCTGGACGACATTGGCGCAGGCCCCAGTTTTTCAGTATGGGCAATACCAAGCGCCTTCGTGGTGTTGTATAAAATTTACAGAAGAGAATTGTATGTATGGTCGATTGTGTCGAAACAGAGTCACAAGGACATGGAATCGATTTTGATGACCAATCATTTTGAGAGGGAAATGAGACCATTAAATGAAACATATTAAATCTGAAACGTGTCAGCAGCAGTTTTTCAAATTGAGGTAATCTGCACATCAAATAGGGTTCAATGGAAAACACAGTCTGAGCTAATAAGCCCTGTTGAACAGAGGGTTTCTCTATCTCTTTTAACAGGCGTACCTGGCCCAAATGTGCCAGGCATGCTTTTTTTAAGTCCGCCTTTGAGATCTCAGTAATTGTTAAGGGCTCAGCAAAAAAATGTTCGAATCCTAGGTCTGTTAGTAAAGCTTTGACATATGCTAACCATTTTATCTTTCGACAATGATCAAGTGTCTGAATGTCTTGTACGATTGATCTTGTTAGATGACATTGTTCAGTTACCCAAATTCCGCGCCACAACATTATTGGTTGGGTTTTTATGGTGTCTGATATGTAGTCTATGCCCAGCTCTAAATGACAGGCATATGTGGAAGAGCTCTTTGGTACTCCAAGTAAGTATCTTACAAAATAATTTTCTATTTTTTGCAGTTCATCCACATTCGCAAGACCTCATATCCCAGCTCCATATGTGGCAGTACTGACACATTTTGCATTGTATATTTTTAATAGTTCTAATGGTGGTCTCTGACCCAGTCTTTGTGCAAACGATTTTAATGCTGTAGTTGCTCTTAAGAAGGCCTATTTCCTTGCATTAATCGCTTCCTTCCATTTAAATTTTTCATCAATTACAATTCCCAAATATGGGTATGTTACAGTTCTGTCCAGTGCCTCTCCTTTTACATACAAGCTTTTTATCTTTTCAGTTTTTTTCCCCGCATGCATACTGTATGTTTTTTTTACATTAAGGGTCAGATTTAGACTCGACATAAAGGCACAGTATCTATCTAGTGCTCGCTGTAGCTCAACAGGAATTCATGCTAGGATAACTGCGTCATCGGCATATAACAGAGCTGGTATCTGCCGACGACCAATTAAAGGGAGATCTTTACTTCCTTCTAGCATGGCGGCTTCTAGCCCATTTGTATACAGGGTGAATAGAAAGGGGGCCAGCACACATCCCTGTCTGACCCCCTTTTCCACCCTAAAACCTTCTGTGAGCTGTCCTTTGGTCCCAAATCTTACCCTTCCTGTTGTTCCAGTGTATAGTTCCCGGAGGAAATCCACAACCGGAGGGTCAACACCCATTGTTAAAATGATTTTCCACAGCCTCGAGTGTACTACACAATCGAACGCTGCGGATAAATCAACGTACACCATATGCAGCGCTGTCCCCTTGGCCTCCACGTATTTTCCTGCCAATAAGACAGGTTTAATGCTTGGTCTACTGTACCTAGCCCCTCTCGGAACCCATATTGTATTGCCAAAATGATGTTCTGGCTAGTTGTCCACTCCTGGAGTCGGTCGAGAAGAATCCGACCTGCCATCTTCCCGAGCGAATCCAGGAGTGAAATGGGTCTATAACAAGATGGGCTATTTTGGTCCCCTTTTTTGAATATGGGGACCAGTATCGAGGTTTTCCAAGATTCTATTAAGCCCTCATCTATGGTGTCGTTTAGGACATTAGTCAATAACGGGGACCAAAGATCTAGTTCATGTTTAAAGATGTCCACTGGAACCCCGTCTGGGTCTGGGGCTTTACCTGTTTTCGAGAATTTTAGTGCTTTTTGTACCTCATCATGTAAAAAATGCAGTTTTATTGGGTAGGTAACCAGGGTCAGAGGATCTGTGCAATCCATACCCCGTATATCCCCATCATTAAAAACTTTAGAAAAATGATTCACCCATTTACTGTCGCTAATTGCAACATCGATGGATGGTAAGTCCTCTCTGTCTGTTAAAAAAGGAGCTCTAACTATTTGCCAGAAAGTTGTACTGTCTTTTAATTCTGAACTTCTACTTAGACGCTCCCATAGGTCAGCTTTTAGCTCTTGTTTTCTGTTTTTTAAAGCTAAGGCATATTCTTTTCTTAATCTGATAACTTACCCTCTGTCTCTCTTTCCCCTACTTAAGGCTTCCTTTAATTTTGAATGTGCTTTTGTACAGGCCGAGCTAAACCAGCCTTTTTTCGCCTGACTTTTTTGTTTATTAGATCTAGTAAGTTCTTTCTTTATATTTTGAGAGATGGTATTAAAGCTAGCCAGAACTTCTCTGGATTTTGTTGTTGAGTCAAGACAGTTCATTATGTCTGTCTGACTTTGCCTGGCTATTTTTGCAGTTGCAGCTCCTTTGTCAATATTTCCCCATTTTAGTGTATAACCATTCAAAGATCCTAATTCAAGGTTTTGCTGGTCTAAGAGATTCATTATGTCAGGCTTTTTTTGAGATTTTGATTCATATAAGGCGATGGTATTTGGGAAGTGATCGCTCAATGGATTTTTGATTACTTCAAATAGTTCAATGTTATGGCCTTTGCATGATGAAATCAGGACATAATCTATCAGGCTCGTTAATCCCCTGCCATTGAATGTTGGCGAAAAGGCTACTGGGGAGGTCTTTATCTCATTAGCGAAGCCCAGTTCCAATTCTATCATAATCTCGTTCATTTTTTCACCCTCAGTTGAGTGTGAAAAGTGTGTTATACCATTGCCGTCATCCTCTTTGATTCCACACTTATCAATGTTGTTAATTCTGCATAGATGGAGGTTGAAATCACCCCCCCCCCACACTATTGTACATGACTGCTTGATGTACTGTACTCAAAGATCTTGGAGGGCTAGGGAAATCTCTGAAAGAAGGTTGGTC
The DNA here is from genome assembly GCF_964263255.1 of Lissotriton vulgaris. Classification (NCBI taxonomy): domain Eukaryota; kingdom Metazoa; phylum Chordata; class Amphibia; order Caudata; family Salamandridae; genus Lissotriton; species Lissotriton vulgaris. Next base: position 41,817 of record NW_028242662.1, on the reverse strand, counting down.
AGGTCGTCTATATTCAAATTGTTATAAAAATTTACTATAACATATAGATTTTGTTTAGTTCTCTTTAGGACTATCAACTGATAGTTCTCTTCCAGTTTTAGGGGGAGAATGTCCACACTATGTAAAGTGTTTGCGATATAGGTGACTAAACCACCCCTACTTCTTCCAGAAGATGATTTTTTGGCTGCAGAGAAAAAAGTCTTATACCCTATTATATGTATGGGATCAGTAGCCCAAGTTTCCTGAAGGCAGATGATGTTACTCAAATGAACCTGATTTAGGAAGTTAGGGTTTGTCTGTTTGGCAAACAGACCGGCGATATTCCAATACGTGAAATGTACTTGAGAAATAGGTGGATTAAGACTAGGGGGGGGTGAATGTATTCATTGGGTTATCAGTTGACCTAAGATTAGAAGGGGCTAGTGATGAATTAGCCAGATCACCCGACCAACATTGCAAGAAAGCATTAGAAGTATGTTTGCCAGGAGTGAGTGTTATATTTTTATCCTCTATGTCTGTGGCTTTACATATTAGTAATTCCCTTTGGACTGGTCATGATTCAGTCAGTCATTAAAGTCCAAACCGGACAGTGCGCTGAATCTATTATGGGTCGGGATACTATAAGAATTGCCTGGTGCCGAAGCAACTTGATGCCATCGAACGTCTCTGTGCTCATAATGTGGCATTGTAGACAAGTAAGGATGAATTATCGGGTGTGAGTGAATTTGGCCTTCATGCCATTGTGCAGGGCCATTGGGGTAAGTAAATTTAGGGTTTTGATGAAAGAAAGGTGTATTACTCTCAGATGTCAAATATTGATCACGAAAAGGAGTTATCAGATTAGTTGCCATGATGGAATGAGTGGTAATTAGATGTCTATAAAAATAGCCCAAAGGGAGAAGAGTGGTATTATATTCCCAGGTAGAGGGGGGGGGGGGGGGGGCCCTTAGCCAGAGTTTTTTCAGCCCATTGCGGATTTTTTAAATTGACAGTTATACAATCCCCCTCGAACTTTTTCTTCAGAGGACCTATCCATCCTACTCTCTGGGTATGAGTGATTTCTCCTGAACATTCCATTGGGAAATTGCAATTGGCTATCAACCAATGTAAGGTCTTATTTTTCAATGAGGAGGAGGTTTCATCTTGGTCATACCTAAGTTTCGGGACATTAACCAAAACTAACACGTAGGCCCCACACTCAGGTGGCAGACTAATGCGTGGAGGAATCTGCCTTGAGTTGTAAGGAGGGTCATGAGGCATCCGGGGCCTTTGGAAAGTTGGCGTTGTGTCGCTAGTTTGGTTTGGTGTTTTTCTGCCACTTTGGGATATTGTGTGCATCTTCTCTGCCTGCGTATTTGTGAAATGAGCATTTGTATCAATGCTAGAGATAGAGCTGCTGGTTGGTATAGGTTTGCTTGTGACAGTTTCTTTACTTAAAGAGATGGTAGGTATTGATGTTGTCGCAGTGTCAGAAACTGGAATATCCTTCAATTTGGAGGATGTAGGTTTACTAATACTTGTCTTCAAGCCTGCATTAGTTTTTGGAGCGGCACTAACAGCTTTTTTGTTATAGGCTATTAGTTCTTCTAGCTGTTTTTCGATACGGGCAAGCCTAGATTCGATTGGCGACATAAAGATGCTTAGAAGGTCGCCAAAACTTTCAACTAGTTGGTCGTTTCCTATGGTTGCATCAGGCTTGTCCACATGCACATGGGGGATCCCCTGAGTGTCTTCACTTAATGTCCCTATAGATGGATTTATTCTGTTGGTGTTTAAGTGCTTGTTTGCACCTTTCTTATGTTGTCCTTTAGTTACATTATGTTTTCTAGCAGCGGAGGGAGTGGGTTGGACCATTTGTTTTGTTTGCTTTCGAATTGCGCCCTCTTGCCTGTCTCTTGGATGTTTCTCATTATTTTCCACTACAATTTCTGGTGTGGAGTCTATGTTGAAATCTGGTGTCCTTTCTAGTTCACTGCTTAAATCAAGATCGGAGTCAATTAGAGGATTTGTTGCCGATAGGTTAACCTCGTTAGGTAGGGTATGAAGGTCGGCTCGGGTTTCATGAGTACAACCTGTGTGTAAATTAGTGTGTACATTTTTGGAGCTGACTGGGGTTCTTTCTGACATAATACTCCCAAGGGAAGAACGTTTAGCAATTTCTAGATCTTGCGAAACCCTACGCTCGAGGAGCGAGATGCTGAGATCAATGGCATTATTGGTCCTTGTAATGAAATTGTCTATTGGTCCAATCACAGATGCCCCTCCGGCAGCTGTCTTGTTTCTACTACCTCTGGTAGACATAGTAAGATAAATGTTATTATCTTAGTTTGAAACGTATGTTACTAGGAATCAGAAGTCACAAAACAGTGTAGTGCGAGGCCAGTAGCCTTCTGATATAGCACCAATGAGATAGAAAGATATCCAAAATACAGAGTCAGAGTCTTACGTGATGAAGAATTGATGTCATTATGGGGGTGCACCCAACCTGACCTCCTCGTCCTCTGAGGGCCTCAGAGGGCCCGCCCTTTGCCCGGGCTTCGCCTGGCGTCCCGCGAGGCGGGTGACGCGCGCATTAGTAGCGCGTCCGGGGGCGTGGTCGGGCAAAGGCGGCTCCTGCCGCGGTTATGTCAGGGAAGCGTAGTCCTCCACTCGGCGGCAGCAGGTTGCAGGTGCGGCGGCGTGAGGACTATGAGGCAGCGATATCCTGCGTGGCAGCCCTGGTAACTTTCAAATGTAGTCTTATGCCCATACAGTTTCCACAAGTTCTGTGATAAGGAGGCACCCGCTTAGCCGGTGACGCGCGCTTTAGTAGCGCGTCCGGGGGCGTGGTCGGGCAAATGCAGCTCTTACCGCGGTGATGTCAGGGAAGCGTAGTCCTCCGCTCGGCGGCCGCTGGTTGCAGGTGCGGCGGCAGGAGGACTACGAGGCAGCGATATCCTTCGTGGCAGCCCTGTTAACTTTCAAATGTAGCGTTATGCCCATACAGTTTCCACAAGTTCTGTGATAAGGAGGATGACTCAACCTAGCCATAGGAGCAAGCAGACAGTTGGGTAACGCCACTAACTTTTGTTAAGGTAACCATTGACACCATCTTCAACCCTTCTCTTACACCCTAATTTCCTCCATTGTTCCTTTTCTTTAGGTTCTGCTGCATTCTGCAAATATCTCACTTCTTCCCATGTATCCACACCATCCAGTAACATAAGTTAGCAGCTCTTTCCTCCCACCTCAACCTTTTTGTTAACAGCCATTTTGTATTTTGCACAATGTTGGGCTAACTGGTCAGCATATCGATTACCAGCTGTCACTTTGTCATTGCCAGATTTGTGAGCAGCACACTTGACCACAGCCACTTCTTTTAGCAACTGGATTGCTTCCATTAAATCTTTCACATATTGACCATTTCTAATGGGGGTGCCTGCGGAAGTCAGAAACTCCTTTTGCATCCACAATTGGCCGTAGTTATGCACAACCCCGTAAACATACTGGCTGTCAGTGAATATGGTCACTTTCCAATTTTTCCCAAATTTACAGGCCTTTGCCAGGGCAACCAATTTGGCAACTTGTGCAGACTTCACTCCAGGTAAATAGGATGCTTCCATTGGACCTCCCAAGGTACACACTGCGTAGGCAGCGCTTAAACCTCCTTCCTAAGCATGGGCGGAAAATCCGTTCCGCTCGCGGATTTTGCAGATTTTCGGTAAATTCGCAATCCGCGAGATCCGCGAATTTCCTGCAAAATCCGCAAATTCGCACGCGGCAGATTTTTTTTTCTTGGTGATACAATTTTGCGGCGTGCGGCGTTCACTTACCGTCATTCAGCATTTGCCGAGTTGTTTTTCTCAATATTTTGCGAGTGCTGCGTCATTTAGGATCTTGCTGCGGGATCCCGCGGGAGTTTGGCGACCGCGAATACTTCATCGCTGCTTGCCACCTTGCACAGCGAGAGTTTGTCAACGCGAGTACGCCGTGATCACATATCGCGGGAGTTCGCAATTGCGAACACGTACATGCGGCGGGCAGCAACAATCTCGCACTCGCGAAAATAAAAAATTTGCAATTCTGCACAAGAAATCCACCAGCAAGCAGCATAAACCTTCTGGAAATGATGATTTTTATCAGAATAACTCCTCAGGTTGACATTTGCCTGCACTTTTTTTTGCAAGGAGTCCATTTTTTTGGGGAGGAAGGAAGTGCCCCACAGTCTCCAACTTCCTGTTCCTGTCCAGCAGGCTCCTCCCAGTGCTTTCTTCATGTGCTGGTCACTTTCATTCGGATTCTTCACCTGGAAGGATTACTTTTTGTGGATGCTGCTGGATATTTGGAATTGAGGCCTTTTTGACTTTCTTTGGATCACTTTTGGATTAGAAATTTCACAAGTAAGTTTGTTTGGGGCATTACAGTTGCTGCAACTACAATTTTGGAATTTTTGATTTTTGGGCTGTTGTTGGGGCCTTTTGCCCAGGGGAACTCAGTGGTGGGTGGACTGAGAATTTCTGTGGGGTCTCTTTAATAAAAACATCATGGAGGGCCTGGATGGCTTGGGATTGTGCTGATTTTTCTGTGATTTTCGTTTTTTGGGGCTGTTGTTGTGGCCTTTTCACCAGGTGTAGTGAGTGGTGCATGGGCCTAGTCTTTCTGTGGGGTGTCTTGAATTTAAACATCATGAAGGGCCTGGATGGCATGGGATTGTGCTGATTTTTCTGTGATTTTTGTTTTTTTGGGCTGTTGTTGTGGCCTTTTCACCAGGGGTAGTGAGTGGTGCATGGGCCTAGTCTTTCTGTGGGGTGTCTTGAATTTAAACATCATGGAGGGCATGGATGGCATGGGATTGTGCTGATTTTTCTGTGTTTTTCGATTTTTTGGGGTGTTTATGGGGACAGGCCATGTGGGTCGGGGCCATTTTGAGTGCTGCTACAGGCAGGCCCTGGCCATGTGCTGGGAGGCAGGGGGCCATTTTGAATGCAGGCAGTGTTCTTAGGTCTGCAACCATTTTGCCTAGCTTTCAACCTTTATGCCCAGGGGTAATCAATCAATCAATCAATGACATTTATAGAGCGCACTACCTACCCGTAGGGTCTCAAGGCGCTTAGGGGGAGGGGGGTGCCGTTACTGCTCGAACAGCCAGGTCTTGAGCTTCTTCCTGAAGGAGAGGTGGTCTTGGGTCAGGCGCAGGTCGGCCGGGAGGGAGTTCCAGGTCTTGGCGGCCAGGTAGGAGAAGGACCTTCCTCCTGTTGTGGCTCTACGGATGCGTGGAACGGCGACGAGGGCGTGGCTGGCAGATCGGAGGTGGCGTTTGGGAGCGTAGAAGTTGATTCGGTTGTTGAGGTAGCTCGGGCCTTGATCGTGTAGGGCTTTGTGTGCGTGGGTGAGGAGCCGGAAGGTGATTCTTTTGTTGACGGGGAGCCAGTGCAGGTCTCTCAGGTGTCCGGAGATGTGGCTGTTCAGTGGGATGTCGAGGATGAGTCTGGCTGAGGCGTTCTGGATCCGCTGGAGTCTCTTCTGGAGCTTGGCGGTGGTTCCGGCGTAGAGTGCGTTGCCGTAGTCCAGTCGGCTGGTGACGAGGGCCTGGGTGACGGTCTTCCTGGTCTCCGTGGGGATCCACCAGAAGATCTTCCGAAGTATGCGCAGGATGTTGAAGCACGACGAGACGGCGTTGACTTGCCTGGTCATGGAGAGGGAAGAGTCCAGGATGAAGCCCAGGTTGCGTGCGTGGTTCGTCGGTTTGGGTGCGGTGCCCAGGGCAGGGGGCCACCACGAGTCGTCCCAGGCGGAGGGCGAGGAGCCCAGTATGAGGACTTCCGTCTTGTCCAAGTTCAGTTTCAGGCGGCTCGTCATCATCCACTCGGCTACCTCTTTCATCCCTTCGTGCAGGTTGGCTCTGGCGGTGGCGGGGTCGTTGGTCAGGGAGAGGATCAGCTGGGTGTCATCGGCGTAGGAGATTATGTTGAGGTTGTGTTGGCGTGCGATGGCCGCGAGGGGGCTCATGTAGATGTTGAAGAGGGTAGGGCTCAGCGAGGATCCTTGAGGGACGCCGCAGATGACTTCGGTGGCCTCTGACTTGTACGGTGGTAGGCGGACTCTCTGTGTTCTTCCGTCGAGGAAGGAGATGATCCATTCCAGTGCCTTCTCCTGGATTCCGACGTTGCTGAGGCGCTGCACTAGGGTGCGGTGGCAGACCGTGTCGAAAGCCGCGGAGAGGTCTAGGAGGATGAGGGCCGCTGTTTCTCCGTTGTCCATCAGGGCTCGGATGTAAGCATGGGCGGAAAATCTGTTTCGCTTGCGGATTTTGCGGATTTTCGGTAAATTCGCAATCCGCGAGATTTGCGAATCTCCCGCAAAATCCGCAAATCCGCGAGCAGCGGATTTTGCTCGCACTGTTCGCACTGTTCGCGTGAGTTCGCGCCCCGCGAATAAGTGCAAAATTGCAGAAATACGATCTTAGCAAAACTGAAAGTAACTACTTACCAGGTTCAAAAGTTCAGGCTCATCATTTGTAGCCATTTCCTGTAGTGCTTCCTGAGGGGCCCCTCCAGAGTTCAGTTGCCAGTTGAAACTATTATGTGACCCTGCTCTGAACCTCAGAATAGTTACACATATGCCACAAAGGTCCTGAATTACAGCTAAGGGAGACAAGCAGGAGCCAGGCTGGAAGTTCAAATCCATTAATCAGCCCCTAATTCATTATTGTCAGTTGGGGCAGGGCAGGTGTTGTAACTAATTTTGCAACAATGAAAGCACTTAGCAAGTGCAAAAGATCACTAATCAGGAAGCACTAAGGAAGCAGGTGCCAGCTAAAAAAATATTCTGTGACACATTAATCAGCCCCACATTAATTCAGGTCACTTGAGGCAGGGAAGGTGTGCTTGCGTTGCCACAATAATGTACACTGACTGGACAACCAGAGGGTGCTGTGATGAAACAGAGGGTGGCATGGGTGGGCCAGAGGGTGGCATGAGTAGTCAGAGAGTGGCAGTGGTGACAGAGAGTGGCAGTGATGAAGAAGAGTGTCCCAAACAGGCTGGACACGTAGAAACAACAAGTACGCGAAACTTGCGACCCGACAGGTAAGTTCGCAATTTGCGACATTGTAAAAAACCCTCGCGAACTGGCAGAAACCCGCGCAAACACAAAAAAAAAAAATCCGCAAATTCGCGAGAATTCGCAGATTTTGCGGATTGCGAGTTCGCAAATCCGCAAAATTCGCGAACGTGAGATTCGCAAAATTCGCCCATGCTTACTCGGATTTCGTCGGTGGCGGCGATGAGGGCGGTCTCGGTGCTGTGGTTGGCACGGAAGCCGGACTGCGAGGGGTCGAGGGATCCATTCGTCTCGAGGAAGGCGGCCAGCTGTTTGTTGACGGTCTTCTCGATGACTTTGGCTGGAAACGGGAGTAGTGAGATGGGGCGGTAATTCTTGAGTTCGGTGGGGTCTGACGTAGGTTTCTTGAGTAGAGCGCTGAGTTTGGCGTGCTTCCAGCTCTCGGGGAAGGTGGCGGTGTCGAATGAGGTGTTGATAATGTCCCGCAGGTGGGGTGCGATGACAGCGTCGGCTTTGTTGAAGACGTGGTGAGGGCAGGGGTCAGTCGGAGATCCGGAGTGGACGGAGTTCATCATGCGGACGGTGTCTTCGGTGCTGATCGGGGTCCAGGCTCGGAGGGTGGTGGTGGGCGGCGTTGCTGTGGTCGTGGCGTGGGTCGGATGGGTGCTGAAGCTGTTGTGTATGTCCGCGATCTTGTTGTGGAAGTAGGAGGCGAGGGAGTTGCAGAGGTCTTGCGATGGGGTGATGTCAATGTTTCCGGCATTGGGGTTGGAGAGCTCTTTCACGATGTTGAAGAGTTCCTTGCAGTTGTGTGCGTTGTTGTCCAGTCGGTTCTTGAAAGCCGTTTTCTTGGCGGTGCGGATCAGTTGGTGGTGTTTCCGGGTGGCGAGCTTGAGGGTGGTCCTGTTGTCCGGTGTGGGTTCCTTTCTCCAGACATTCTCGAGGGCTCAGCAGTTCTTCTTGGAGCTCTTGAGTTCGTCGGTGAACCATGGGGCTTTCTTACTGCCGGGTCTGCTGGGCGGGGTCCTCAGAGGGGCGAGTTCGTCCGCGCAGTTGCTGATCCACTTCGTGAGGTTGTCGGCGGCCTGGCTGGGGTTCGCTGAGCTGGCCGGAGGGTGCTGGCTCAGGGAAGCGGCGAGCTGGTCTGCTGTGATCTTGTTCCAGCTTCTTCGAGCAACCTGTTGCTGGTGGTGGTGGATCGTCGTTCTTCTGAAGGTGAAGTGGACGCATCTGTGGTCCGTCCAGTGGAGTTCTGTGGCGTGGCTGAAAGCGATGTCTTCGCTGGATGAGAAGATGGCGTCGAGTGTGTGTCCGGCGAGGTGGGTGGGGGTGCTCACCAGTTGCTTGAGTCCAAGGTTGGCGAGGTTGTCGAGCAGGGTGCTGGTGTTGCAGTCGTTTTTGTTCTCCAGGTGGAAGTTGAAGTCCCCCAGGAGGATGTAGTCAGCGGAGGGGAGGGCATGCGGGCTGACAAAGTCGGCGATGTCCTCGCTGAATTGAGTGCGTGGTCCCGGAGGTCGGTAGATCAGGGTGCCTCTGAGGGTGGTCTTCGGGTCGGTGTGGATCTGGAAATGCAGGTGTTCGGCGGAGGGTAGGGTGTTGTCGGTGCTGGTCGTGATACGGATGGTGTTCCTGTGGATGATGGCGATGCCTCCTCCCACCTGGTTGGCGTTGCGGTCCCTCCGGGTTATCTTGTAGCCCTCTGGGATGGCGATGGCGATGTCGGGCGCTGAGGAGGCGTTCATCCAGGTCTCCGTGAGGAAGGCAACGTCAGGAGCTGTGGTGTCGAGGAGGTTCCAGAGTTCGATGGCGTGTCTGTGGACGGAGCAGGTGTTGAGCAGGATGCACTTGAGGTGGTTGCTGCTGGTGTTCGGCTTGGTGGGTGCTGGTGCCGGGCAGGTCCGGATGCAGGTGAACTTGCAGGCGTGGCAGCTGAAGGGTCCGTGGGAGCGTTGTGGGGTGGCTCGGTAGCATCCTGGGATTCGGCCGGTGTTGAGTGCCATGAGTGTTGCGGCGTCGTAGGTCCGGCGGGTCGTCTTGCTTCGGCGGGGGCCAGGGGTCCTGGCACTGGGCGCGGTCCAGGCGCGGACGGGCGTAGACGGGCTTACCTTTGGCGCGCCATCGGCGCACAATCGGCGCGCCCGCTGCGCGTGACCGCTGCGCGTTCGCACGGTCGCCATATATGGCGAAGTGCGCGGGTGGGCGGAGCAGCTGGGAGGCGGGAGCGGGGAGGGTACAGAAAGAAAAGGGGCGGGGTTAGCGGTAGTGGTGGGAAGCGGGGAGCGGGGAGGGATGAGACGGGGGTGGCAGAGGGAGGCAAACCAGGGAAAACAAAGGAGGAGAGAAAAAAAACAATTTGAACAACAAACAGCAATACAATTACAAATTAAACGGACCAAAAACAAGGCAAAAACGAGTACAGGGACACAGGGCAGGGATCGAGTGCAGACCACGCCGCTCGGTGGCAGGGGGCGTGGTCTCGCGGTGGAGACGAGGCAGGCGAGGCACAGGGCAGGAAGGCACACGCAGCAGCTGGTGGCCATGCGGCGCGGGGGTGTCCCAGAACTGTAGTGAGTGGTGCATGGTGCATGGGCCTAGTCTTTCTGTGGGGTGTCTTGAATTTAAACATCATGGAGGGCCTGGATGGCTTGGGATTGTGCTGATTTTTCTGTGATTTTCGTTTTTTTGGGGTGTTCATGGGGACAGTCCATGTGGGTGGGGGCCATTTTGAGTGCTGCTACAGGCAGGCCCTGGCCATGTGCTGGGAGGCAGGGGGCCATTTTGAATGCAGGCAGTGTTCTTAGGTCTGCAACCATTTTGCCTAGCTTTCAACCTTTATGCCCAGGGGTGGTGAGCGGTGCACGGGCCTAGTCTTTCAGTGGGGTGTCTTGAATTTAAACATCATGGAGGGCATGGATGGCATGGGATTGTGCTGATTTTTCTGTGTTTTTTGATTTTTTGGGGTGTTCATGGGGACAGGCCATGTGGGTGGGGGCCATTTTGAGTGCTGCTACAGGCAGGCCCTGGCCATGTGCTGGGAGGCAGGGGGCCATTTTGAATGCAGGCAGTGTTCTTAGGTCTGCAACCATTTTGCCTAGCTTTCAACCTTTATGCCCAGGGATAGTGAGTGGTGCATGGGCCTAGTCTTTCTGTGGGGTGTCTTGAATTTAAACATCATGGAGGGCCTGGATGGCTTGGGATTGTGCTGATTTTTCTGTGATTTTCGTTTTTTTGGGGTGTTCATGGGGACAGGCCATGTGGGTGGGGGCCATTTTGAGTGCTGCTACAGGCAGGCCCTGGCCATGTGCTGGGAGGCAGGGGGCCATTTTGAATGCAGGCAGTGTTCTTAGGTCTGCAACCATTTTGCCTAGCTTTCAACCTTTATGCCCAGGGGTAGTGAGTGGTGCACGGGCCTAGTCTTTCAGTGGGGTGTCTTGAATTTAAACATCATGGAGGGCATGGATGGCATGGGATTGTGCTGATTTTTCTGTGTTTTTTGATTTTTTGGGGTGTTCATGGGGACAGGCCATGTGGGTGGGGGCCATTTTGAGTGCTGCTACAGGCAGGCCCTGGCCATGTGCTGGGAGGCAGGGGGCCATTTTGAATGCAGGCAGTGTTCTTAGGTCTGCAACCATTTTGAGTTTGAGTTTAAAAATATTTCTTAAGCGCACGTACACCTAGAGGTTTCATGGCGCTGTACAGTACTGAACCCCTGAGGAGCAGAAAAACAAGAGCGTGGAAAAGGGGGTTACGGGGAAAAGGCTTGTGTGAAAAGGAAGGTTTTCAGTGTCTTGCGAAAGAGTGTATACTGGGGACAGGATCTCAAATGAGCCGGGAGGGAGTTCCAGAAGGCAGGGGCGAGTGTGGAAAATTTGGATCCTCCCCACTTTTTACGTTTGAAACGAGGGACTACGAGCAGTTGTTGGGTGGAAGAACGCAGCTCCCTGGGAGGAACATAAGAATGAATTTCAGAAGTGATAAAAGCGGGGGCTGAGCCGGACCGGGCATTGAAGATAATGCATCCTAGTTTGAACTGGGCTCGTTCACGGATGGGGAGCCAGTGTAAGGTCTTAAGGAGGGGCGTGACGTGGTGAGACTTTGACAGATTGAAAACCAGGTGCGCCGCCTGGTTCTGGACCAGTTGGAGGCGTCGCAGGTTGTACGCTGGCATACCACAATAAAGGGAGATCACAATTGCCAGGACTATAAGTTTAAGGGCAGGGAAGGAGAAAAAGCGGGAGAATTTACAAATAGTGCGAAGGGAATGGAAAGACGAGGACACCACTGTGCTGACTTAGGAGTGAAGTGAGAGTTGGTGATCCAGTTTAAACCCAAGAGTTTTTACAGAGGGTGATGGAGTTGGAGGGTAGCCCAACGAGGGGGGCCGAAAGGCAGAAGACTAGGGACTGGAGCAACCACCTGGTAGCACCAACTCCGTTTTGTCGGGGTTGAGCTTCAGGTGGTTGTGGTTCATCCAGTCCCGGATGAAAGTCATGACAGACTGAAAGTTAGAAAAGGACTCTGGGGAAGAGGATAGGGAAAAAAAAAGCTGGAGGTCATCCGCATAGTTGTAGACGGAGACCTCCAGCTGTTGGAGGGCAAAAATAAGAGGAGCAATATACAAATTAAATAGCAACGGGGAAAGGGATGAACCCTGGGGGACCCCAGATTTGACCAGCTGGAAGTCCGCTGACAAATCACCCAAGCGCACTGCTTGGGTGCGGTCACTCAGAAAGGAGGACAGCCAGACAAAGGCCGATCCACCGATTCCCGCCGCTCTGACACGGGACAGTAAGATGGAGTGGTCAACCGTGTCAAAAGTGGCGGAGAGATCGAGGAGGACCAAGGCCTGGGGATGATTGGTGTCCATACCCTCTCTGAGGTTGTCCAGGACCGATAGTACAACGGACTCTGTGGAGTGTGAGGGACGGAACCCAGCCTGCCGGGGGGCTAATACCCTATTCTCCTCCAAGAAGGTGCTGAGCGTTCTAGTTACATGGCGCTCCAGAACCTTCGCCAAAAAGGGCAGGAGTGAGATGGGGCGATAGTTAGCAAGTACTGAGGGGTCCGCTCCGGGTTTTTTTAAGATAGGTAGGATGACGGCCGATTTGAGAGGTGGAATGACGAGGCCCTGTGATAATGAGCTATTGAGGGAAGAGAGGGGGGGCAAGACACAAGCAGAGTAAATCTGTTTCAGAATATGTGCAGGGCAAGGGTCTAGAGGGGAACCCGATTTGACCAGCGGTAGAAGAGAAAGAAAGGATTCTTCTGTGAGGAGGGGGATGGAGTCAATACATGCTGTGATGAGGGGGCATTGGGGATTGACAAAGGAAGGGGAAGGAGGGGGGATATTTGCTTTAATAGTGGAGATTTTTTCGAGAAAAAAAGAATTGAGGGAGTCACAGAGATGCTGGGAGGGAGAGGGTTTGAGGGAGGCCCTGTCAGAGTATGCAAGATCATGCACAATAGTGACATTTTCTCTGGACTGATTTTCTGCGGCTAGTATTTTGGAGGAAAAATAGGCATTCTTGGACGCCAAGATAGATTTTTTGTACTGGGCCAAAAGAGTAATGTACTGGTTTCTGAGTGTTGGGCAGTAGGCCCGTCTCCAGGAGCGTTCTGCCCGGCGGACGTTGAGTTTTTGGGCTTTGAGATCCTGACTGAACCAGCGATTAGCGTCTTTGGTTCATCTGGATGATACCCGCCTTAAGGGGGCGACTGAGTCGCAGCCTGAGCAAAGCCATGAATTTATGGACTCAGCTTGTTCCCAAGATGACAACCCGTGAAGATCCGGGCAAGAGGCGGAAAGTGTGGCAGACAGGGAGGTCACATCTGCATGGTTCCAGGAGCGTGCCCAGATGTTTTTCGGGAGGGAGGATTTGTGGGCTAAACTGAAAAGTAACGAAAAGGAAATGAGAAAATGATCAGACCAGGTACAAGGGGAAATAGTCAGAGATGAGATCGGGCAGTTGAGGGACCAAATCTGATCTAGGATGTTGCCCTGACAGTGGGTTGGGGAATTCACAGCTGGGGCAAAATTAAAAAAACAGAGAGACTCCGAGAATTCTTTCGATGTTGAACATTAGGCTGGATCTGAAGGCCAAAAATTGAAGTCTCCTAATACCAAAATGGCTGAGTTGTTTACGACTAGGATGGCCATCAAGTCTTGGAAGCTTGGCAGGAAGAGTTGAGGAGAAGAGGGAGGGCGGAACATCAGCACACAAGTGAGCGGAGTGCTGAAAGAAAGTGTGCGGGCAACAAAAAAATCTGATGAGCCAATAAGGGGAAAGGCCAAAAGTTGAAAAACGATTTCTCTACGGGCAATCAGGGCGACGCCACCACCCGGTTTTGCCAGGGGGATGATCGGCACAAAGAGCATCATATGAAGCAGGAAGCATTGCTAATAAGGGGGGAAGGGAACTGTCACAAAACCACGTCCCCGTAAGAAAGGAGATCGGGTTTGTGCAGGTCTAGTAAGGTGAAGAGTTCATGATAGTGCTTGACTGCTGACCTGGTATTAAGGTAAAACGCAGATAAAGTGGTAATGGGAGGGCGGACTGACGAAGCAGAGAGGGAGCCGGTGGTAGGTGAAGGAGGTGGGGAAGGGGAGTGAGGGGAAGCGAGTGGAGGGGTCAATTCCAGTCTGTTGATTCGTGCGGTCACAATTTCATCCAGGGGCCACGAACCTTGAAGGTTAAGTAGCTGCGCAGAGGAGTATTGTGTGGACTGAGCAGAGTGGCTGGCCCCTAGCCCCGGTCAGACGTGGACGGGCGCAGACGGGCTTGCCTTAGGCGTGCCTTCGGCGCGCAATCGTCGCGCCCGCTGCGCTCGTCCGCTGCGTGTCCGAGAGTGGCACATAATTTATAGCTAAAAGGGGTGGGGCCGGGGGCGTGGCCTCCGAAAAGGGGGCGTGGCCTGGGCGGTAGCCTGGCAAGGAGAGTCTGGCTTCATGACCAACAGCGCTAAATCCGCTGTAGAATCCGGACTGCTAGTAGCAGGTAAATGTGTTTAAAAAGCAATTTATTAAAAGTGAAAAAATGATTAAAAAGGCAGAGAGACTCCCGGCTTCCGCCTCAGGAGTTGTAGCAGTACTAGTAGCGGCGCTAGTGATCAGCATCCCTAAATAGTCTTTGTCGGGGGGCGTGGCCTCCAAAAAGGGGGCGTGGCCTGCGGCCTGGGCGGTAGGCTGGCAAGGAGAGTCTGGCTTCGTGACAAACAGCGCTAAATCCACTGTAAAATCCGGACTGCTAGTAGCAGGTAAATGTGTTTAAAAAGCAATTTATTACAAGTGACAAAATGATTAAAAAGGCAGAGAGACTACCGGCTTCCGCCTCAGGAGTGTAGCAGTACTAGTAGTGGCGCTAGTGATCAGCGTCACTAAATAGTCTTTGTCGGGGGGCGTGGCCTCCGAAAAGGGGGCGTGGCCTGCAGCCTGGGCGGTATGCTGGCAAGGAGAGTCTGGCTTTGTGACAAACAGCGCTAAATCCGCTGTAGAATCCGGACTGCTAGTAGCAGGTAAATGTGTTTAAAAAGCAATTTATTACAAGTGACAAAATTATTAAAAAGGCAGAGAGACTCCCGGCTTTTGCCTCAGGAGTTGTAGCAGTACTAGTAGGGGCGCTAGTGATCAGCGTCACTAAATAGTCTTTGTCGGGGCGTGGCCTCCGAAAAGGGGGCGTGGCCTGCGGCCTGGGCGGTAGGCTGGCAAGGAGAGTCTGGCTTCGTGACAAACAGCGCTAAATCCGCTGTAGAATTCGGACTGCTAGTAGCAGGTAAATGTGTTTAAAAAGCAATTTATTACAAGTGACAAAATGATTAAAAAGGCAGAGAGACTCCCAGCTTCCGCCTCAGGAGTTGTAGCAGTACTAGTAGCGGCGCTAGTGATCAGCGTCACTAAATAGTCTTTGTCGGGGGCATGAACTCCGAAAAGGGAGCGTGGCCTGCTGCCTGGGCGGTAGGCTGGCAAGGAGAGTCTGGCTTCGTGACAAACAGCGCTAAATCCGCTGTAAAATCTGGACTGCTAGTAGCAGGTAAATGTGTTTAAAAAGCAATTTATTACAAGTGACAAAATGATTAAAAAGGCAGAGAGACTCCCGGCTTCCGCCTCAGGAGTTGTAGCAGTTCTAGTAGCGGCGCTAGTGATCAGCGTCACTAAATAGTCTTTGTCGGGGGCGTGGCCTGCGGCCTGGCGGTAGGCTGGCAAGGAGAGTCCGGCTTCGTGACAAACAGCGCTAAATCCGCTGTAGAATCTGGACTGCTAGTAGCAGGTAAATGTGTTTAAAAAGCAATTTATTACAAGTGACAAAATGATTAAAAAGGCAGAGAGACTCCCGGCTTCCACCTCAGGAGTTGTAGCAGTACTAGTACTAGCCTAGCTTTCAACCTTTATGCCCAGGGGTAGTGAGTGGTGCATGGGCCTAGTCTTTCTGTGGGGTGTCTTGAATTTAAACATCATGGAGGGCTTGGGATTGTGCTGATTTTTCTGTGATTTTCGTTTTTTTGGGCTGTTGTTGTGGCCTTTTCTCCAGGGGTAGTGAGTGGTGCATGGGCCTAGTCTTTCTGTGGGGTGTCTTGAATTTAAACATCATGAAGGGCATGGATGGCATGGGATTGTGCTGATTTTTCTGTGTTTTTCGATTTTTTGGGGTGTTCATGGGGACAGGCTATGTGGGTGGGGGCCATTTTGAGTGCTGCTACAGGCAGGCCCTGGCCATGTGCTGGGAGGCAGGGGGCCATTTTGAATGCAGGCAGTGTTCTTAGGTCTGCAACCATTTTGCCTAGCTTTCAACCTTTATGCCCAGGGGTAGTGAGTGGTGCATGGGCCTAGTCTTTCTGTGGGGTGTCTTGAATTTAAACATCATGGAGGGCCTGGATGGCTTGGGATTGTGCTAATTTTTCTGTGATTTTCGTTTTTTTGGGGTGTTCATGGGGACAGGCCATGTGGGTGGGGGCCATTTTGAGTGCTGCTACAGGCAGGCCCTGGCAATGTGCTGGGAGGCAGGGGGCCATTTTGAATGCAGGCAGTGTTCTTAGGTCTGCAACCATTTTGCCTAGCTTTCAACCTTTATGCCCAGGGGTAGTGAGTGGTGCATGGGCCTATTCTTTCTGTGGTGTGTCTTGAATTTAAACATCATGGAGGGCTTGGGATTGTGCTGATTTTTCTGTGATTTTCGTTTTTTTGGGCTGTTGTTGTGGCCTTTTCACCAGGGGTAGTGAGTGGTGCATGGGGCTAGTCTTTCTGTGGGGTGTCTTGAATTTAAACATCATGGAGGGCATGGATGGCATGGGATTGTGCTGATTTTTCTGTGTTTTTCGATTTTTGGGGTGTTCATGGGGACAGGCCATGTGGGTGGGGGCCATTTTGAGTGCTGCTACAGGCAGGCCCTGGCCATGTGCTGGGAGGCAGGGGGCCATTTTGAATGCAGGCAGTGTTCTTAGGTCTGCAACCATTTTTCCTAGTTTTCAACCTTTATGCCCAGGGGTAGTGAGTGGTGCATGGGCCTAGTCTTTCTGTGGGGTGTCTTGAATTTAAACATCATGGAGGGCCTGGATGGCTTGGGATTGTGCTGATTTTTCTGTGATTTTGATTTTTTTGGGCTGTTGTTGTGGCCTTTTCACCAGGGGTAGTGAGTGGTGCATGGGCCTAGTCTTTCTGTGGGGTGTCTTGAATTTAAACATCATGGAGGGCATGGATGGCATGGGATTGTGCTGATTTTTCTGTGTTTTTCGATTTTTGGGGTGTTCATGGGGACAGGCCATGTGGGTGGGGGCCATTTTGAGTGCTGCTACAGGCAGGCCCTGGCCATGTGCTGGGAGGCAAGCCATTTTGAATGCAGGCAGTGTTCTTAGGTCTGCAACCATTTTGCCTAGCTTTCAACTTTTATGCCCAGGGGTAGTGAGTGGTGCATGGGCCTAGTCTTTATGTGGGGTGTCTTGAATTTAAACATCATGGAGGGCTTGGGATTGTGCTGATTTTTCTGTGATTTTCGATTTTTGGGGTGTTCATGGGGACAGGCCATGTGGGTGGGGGCCATTTTGAGTGCTGCTACAGGCAGGCCCTGGCCATGTGCTGGGAGGCAGGGGGCCATTTTGAATGCAGGCAGTGTTCTTAGGTCTGCAACCATTTTTCCTAGCTTTCAACCTTTATGCCCAGGGGTAGTGAGTGGTGCATGGGCCTAGTCTTTCTGTGGGGTGTCTTGAATTTAAACATCATGGAGGGCCTGGATGGCTTGGGATTGTGCTGA
Organism: Lissotriton vulgaris; assembly: GCF_964263255.1. Lineage (NCBI taxonomy): Eukaryota > Metazoa > Chordata > Amphibia > Caudata > Salamandridae > Lissotriton > Lissotriton vulgaris. The sequence continues at coordinate 24,535 of NW_028242662.1, read as the reverse complement.
TTTTTCTGTGATTTTGATTTTTTTGGGCTGTTGTTGTGGCCTTTTCACCAGGGGTAGTGAGTGGTGCATGGGCCTAGTCTTTCTGTGGGGTGTCTTGAATTTAAACATCATGGAGGGCATGGATGGCATGGGATTGTGCTGATTTTTCTGTGTTTTTCGATTTTTGGGGTGTTCATGGGGACAGGCCATGTGGGTGGGGGCCATTTTGAGTGCTGCTACAGGCAGGCCCTGGCCATGTGCTGGGAGGCAAGCCATTTTGAATGCAGGCAGTGTTCTTAGGTCTGCAACCATTTTGCCTAGCTTTCAACTTTTATGCCCAGGGGTAGTGAGTGGTGCATGGGCCTAGTCTTTATGTGGGGTGTCTTGAATTTAAACATCATGGAGGGCTTGGGATTGTGCTGATTTTTCTGTGATTTTCGATTTTTTGGGGTGTATAACTGAACTGATGTTCCTCTGTCTTCCATTGCTTTTAGGTGCACAAGACTCAAGAGAACCACCAGTGCCAGGAAGAAGTCCTGCAGCGGTGTGTGTGTGCAGCATAACGTCACGCGACGTCACGTCTGGCCACAGACAACTCTGCAACTCGTGCAACTGCGGCCTGCTGTTCTGACCTGCTCTGAAGAAGATGGCCCCAAAAGAATTTCCCAGTAGCTCCTCTAGCAAGAAAGTTGCCAGTAAGGAGCAGAAGAAGCAAGTTACCAAGGAGACTGGTGTGCCGCCCGCCACATTTTTGGGGAGTAAAAAAAAAAGTACGCCTGCAGCAGCAGCGGGATCTGCTGGGGACCAAGCTGGGAGCAGCAACCCCGCTCCATTGGGCTCAGTGCCACCACCACCACCACGCCAACTTAAGTCCAAGCCCTTGAGTGCTGCAGAGGCACTTAGTCTAGTTGTTCAATCACCAACGACCAGTGATGTTGGCTCAGCGCAAGAAAGTAGCAGCAATGTCCCTCAATCAACACAGGTTGTTGTAACTCATCTGACGAGTGTTGAACAACCACAGCCGCAACAACAACCACATGTGAAAGTACAAGCCCAAGTACAAGTGGAAGGAGAGGCAGCGCAAGGAGATGTGCAAGCAGAGGTGCATGGAGGGTCACAAGTGCCCACAATAGTTGTTCCTCCCGAAGTAGGGGCACATCAGGAAATCGACAATCAAGGTGAGGTATCATTTGAGGAAGCCACTCCTCCTGATGATTATTCATTGTCTTTCACACCCCTAGCAAGGAAGAGATCAAGGGTGGTGTCTACATCTTCTTCAAGCACACCTCCTTCTGATGATATGGATCAAAATTGGGAACCAGCACCACTGCCGTCTGAGAGTGAGGCACACCATGATCTGACAAAGGTAGTTAAGCGTAAAAGGAAGCTCGTCAAAAGTCTCATACTTTTGGCGTGTGATGAGGCTCAACAAGAAGTGGCGGATACTCCTGCTGATGAAGACTCTCACGACGACTACCCAGTCATCATAAAGGTCACTGCAGCCCCAGCGGGCATGCAGCAAACAGACATTTTGACCCTAGCCCGAGAAGCTGCTGAGCATGAGGATGATGTTGTCAACGAGGAGGCAGTGGAAACACCAAAATCATTGGAGTTAACTAGTACACCAACACGTACCGCTTCCATATTTCTTCCTCGCCAGAAGGGACCTCCATCCACCTCGACCTCGATTAGTGGTGGTGGAAGTGCACAACGTACTAAAGTTCGGCAATCCACATCCTCCACTTCATCTGGCATTAGCAGCATGACCACCACCACCAGTATCGCCGCCTCCTCCGGCCCCCACAGACAATTCAAGTCCCCAGTTTGGGACTTCTTTAGTGTTTGCCCAAAAAGGGAAAACTTCACCATTTGTAGCATTTGTAAGCATGCAGTTAGTTGTGGTAAGTTTGGTACCAACTATGGTACCGGAGGCCAGAAAGGTCATCTTAGGAGACAGCACGCTGTCCAATGGTTTGCGCACCTAAAGGAGATCAAGGAAGCCCGAATTGCAAGTCAAGAAAATGTTGATGTTTCATCTGATGATGACGAGGAGGAAGAAGACGTGTCAAACACTTCACTTACACCCAGTACCCATGTCAGCAGCACACCCCATGTGAGCCGCACTAAGAGTGTTGGAGAGAGTGAGACACCAATGCGAAAAAGTTCATCAGCGAGCGTAACTGGGTCGAAGAAGTCATCATCATCATCATCCCGTAAATGCTTGGTCCAGGGCAACATTAGAACCATGTTGTTTACAGAAGCGCCATATGAACACAACCACCCACTGACGCGTCTGTATAACACTAAGCTGGCTAAAATGCTAGCTCTGGACCTTCTCCCTTTTTCTTTTGTAGAAGGGATTGGTTTTCTAGAATTAGTGGCAGTGCTCTGCACTAAATGGAAGGTTCCTAGCCGGTTCTATTTTGCCAGAGTTGCGGTTCCAGCACTACATGAAGATGTGATGGAGGTGATTGGGGCAGCTTTGCAGAAGAGTGCTGTTCACACTATACATCTGACAACAGACATGTGGACCAGTGGCACAGGCGCTGATTACATGTGCATCACTGCACACTGGGTCTCTTTTTCAGGGGTTAAAGCAAAGCTAAACGCAGGTGTTGACCCGGACCAAGTTTTTAAAGCTGCTCGGAAACATGTAACACTAGCCATGTTTGGCTTGGAGAAACGTCACACAGCAGAAAACATTTTGAATGAGTTTAACACAAAGGTCTTTCACTGGCTGTCCCCAAAAAAATGCCAGGTTGGTTGTGTTTCCACGGATAATGGCGCCAATGTAGTTAAGGCCATGGAGCTGGGTCAGTATTTCAGAGTGCCGTGTTTGGCGCACTGTATAAACCTGGTTGTTAAAAAATTCTTGAGTGATGAAGACAGTCCAGCGTGCGAGTTAATGGCCACCTGCCGAAGAATGTGCAACCATTTCAGCCATTCTTTTAAGGCCCGGAAGCATCTGAGGAGCCTGCTACATGAACGTCCAATGCCAGTGAAAGGACTCATCCAGGAGGTGGCAACACGTTGGAACTCAAACTTCTACATGCTTGAGCGTCTGTATGAGCAGTATACGGTACTCGATCACTATTTCTTAACACTGGGTACAGCTCAGAAGGACCTGAGGCTAGATGCGGCGCAATGGAACCTAGTTAAAAGCCTGACAGACATGCTTCATCCTTTTAAAGTCTTCATGCGTGCAGTCAGCAAGGAGGACTGTAATTTGGGAAAAGCTATCCCATTGTTGCGCATGCTGGAGCACCAACTGAAGGCGGTGTCTTCTATGTTTCAAAAAGATGAAGAAAAGAACGACGCTTTTCTTTTGGCGGAGAAATTATTAGAGCGCCTACTTGGTGATGAACGTCTTAAAATGATCCACTCAGAACAGCATTACATTTGTGCTACTATTCTGGATCCACACTACCAAAAGGCGCTGGCAGGCCAAGCATTCTTTCCTTTTGGTGATCAAGATGTTACAAAGTACAAACGTTGGCTAGCCTTCTCAGCCAAGAGGTTTGAAAGAGAATGGCAGCAAATTGAAGGAAAAGGCAGTACATCAGCATCAGCAGGCCATCCCAAGTCAAAAGAATCCACTTCTGCAACTATGGCTGTGGCACAAGTGACCTCTCAACCGTTAAAGATACCGGCAACTGGATCATCTGCACCAGACACAACAGTAACATTGGATACAGAAGAGGATTGGCTAACTCGGCTTGGGTTTGGTTCTCAAAAGGTCACAGCAAAAAGTAAGCAAAGTGGAGGAACCTTGGAGGACCTTGAGTCGATGGTGCAGGACTATCTGAATGACTCAACAGAGGTCTATGTTAATGCTGACCCATTAGCGTATTGGCATGGGAAAAAATAATTGTGGGCACAGCTCTCCAACCTGGCTATAAACTACTTGTCTTGCCCACTCGCAAGCGTGTCTTCTGAACGTGTTTTCAGTGCTGCTGGTGGCATTGTAACTTCCAAACGGAGCCGCCTCTCGCCCAAAAATGTGGAGAGGTTAACAATGATCAAGATGAATCAGCACTTCATACCACCAGATTACAAAGTACGAGAAAGCACGCCGGATGAAGACGAGGTGGACAGCAATGTAGATGAGGGAATTTCTTCTCTGTTAAGTGACACTGACCTCACCCTGCCTGAATTTGCAGAGTATGATGACGAAGCCTTATTCTTATTCACTGACACCGAGCCCTGAAAATGAGTCAATGAATCAATAACTTTATTTTTCGTCCTTATTTACTTTTATTCCTGTGTGTCTGTCTTTCTTTGTTGTGCACAGTTAATATAATTCAAACTTTAATCACCTAATCACAAAAACAAGCCCATCAGCAGAACTGTCTTCACTTGTTTGCTTATTGATTTGAAGGTGCCGCAGTCTGCATTCCTCAGGTTAACACGCTTACAAGAACATGCTCCTCTATCCTCCTCCTCCAGACTCCTATTTCCCTCAAAGCAGAGGGCTGGATTATGCCCAATGAAGAAAGACTCTGCACTTGTGGGGGTGTTCTACTTCTTTGCGGGTGAGTTGACGGCTCTGGAGCCATTGCTGGTAAGCTCTACTACCAGTGGTTTGGACCAAATCGGAGGCGTAATCTTTTTTGCGTTTTTGCTGACTTGCTTGCCTTTGAAGTGCTCTTTGGGGGGGTTCCGGGTGTTTTTGGGTGAGTTTTGGGGTCTGGGAGCACTGCTGGGACAGTCTAATTTTGATTGCATTTGCTTTTCAGGAAAACCGTGGTGGAAAACGGGAGTTATGACCTAGCTGCACAGCGCGTTTGGACCGAAGGCCGATAAATATTGTAAGTATGAGATTTTCCTTTTTGGCTGTTTGGCGGTGTTGTGCTTTTTTGCGGGTGGGTTGGCGGGTCTTGGGGCATTGCTGGGAAGGTCTAATACAGGATAGAAGTGGTTTGGACAAAATCCACGCAGAATTTATTTGTGCTATTTCTGACATTTTGCTCAATGTAGCATTTTCGAGGGCCTGTTTGGGGGGCTTCCTGGTGTTTGTGGGTGGGTTTCGGGGTCTGGGAGCACTGCTGGCTACGGATACTTTAGATTGCAAGAGGTTTGAAGCAAATCCATGGTGGCAGAGGGGAGTTAGGGCCTAGCTGCAGAGCGCGCGCGGAGTGATTTTGGAAATTGCCAAGGAAATGACTAAGTCCCCATTTTTGTACTTTTGCTTTTTGGCTCTTTGGGGGTTTTCTACTAGTTTTCGCCTGGGTTGACGGCTCTAGGGCCATTGCTGGGAAGCTCTAATACCGGATACAAGTGGTTTGGACCAAATCGGAGGCGAAAATTCTTTTGCGTTTTTGCTGACTTGCTTGCCTTTGAGGTGCTCTTTGGGGGGTTCCGGGTGTTTGTGGGTGAGTTTTGGGGTCTGGCAGCACTGCTGGGGCAGTCTAATTTTGATTGCATTTGCTTTTCAGGAAATCCGTGGTGGAAAACTGGAGTTATGACCTAGCTGCACAGCGCGTTTGGACCGAAGGCCGATAAATATTGTAAGTATGAGTTTTTCCTTTTTGGCTGTTTGGGGGTGTTGTGCTTTTTTGCGGGTGGCTTGGCGGGTCTTGGGGCATTGCGGGGAAGGTCTAATACCGGATAGAAGTGGTTTGGACAAAATCCATGCAGACATTTTTTTTGCTATTTCTGACATTTTGCTCAATGTAGCGTTTTCGGGGCCTGTTTGGGGGGCTTCCTGGTGTTTGTGGGTGGGTTTCAGGGTCTGGGAGCACTGCTGGCTACTGATACTTTAGATTGCAAGAGGTTTGAAGCAAATCCATGATGGCAGAGGGGAGTTAGGGCCTAGCTGCAGAGCGCGCGCGGAGTGATTTTGGAAATTGCCAAGAAAATGACTAAGTCCCCATTTTTGTACTTTTGCTTTTTGGATGTTTAGGGGTCTTCTACTAGTTTTCGCCTGGGTTGACGGCTCTGGGGCCATTGCTGGGAAGCTCTAATACCGGACACAAGTGGTTTGGACCAAATCGGAGGTGAAAAATATTTTGCGTTTTTGCTGACTTGCTTGCCTTTGAGGTGCTCTTTGGGGGGTTCCGGGTGTTTGTGGGTGAGTTTTGGGGTCTGGGAGCACTGCTGGGACAGTCTAATTTTGATTGCATTTGTTTTTCAGGAAATCCGTGGTGGAAAACGGGAGTTATGACCTAGCTGCACATCGCGTTTGGACCGAAGGCCGATAAATATTGTCAGTATGAGAATTTCCTTTTTGGCTGTTTGGGGGTGTTGTGCTTTTTTGCGGGTGGGTTGGCGGGTCTTGGGGCATTGCTGGGAAGGTTCAATACCGGATAGAAGTGGTTTGGACAAAATCCATGCAGAATTTTTATTTTGCTATTTCTGACATTTTGCTCAATGTAGCGTTTTCGGGGGCCTGTTTGGGGGGCTTCCTGGTGTTTCTGGGTGGGTTTCGGGGTCTGGGAGCACTGCTGGCTACGGATACTTTAGATTGCAAGAGGTTTGAAGCAAATCCATGATGGCAGAGGGGAGTTAGGGCCTAGCTGCAGAGCGCGCGCGTAGTGATTTTGGAAATTGCCAAGAAAATGACTAAGTCCCCATTTTTGTACTTTTGCTTTTTGGCTGTTTGGGGGTCTTCTACTAGTTTTCGCCTGGGTTGACGGCTCTGGGGCCATTGCTGAAAAGCTCTAATACCGGATACAAGTGGTTTGGACCAAATCGGAGGCGAAATATTTTTGGCGTTTTTGCTGCCTTGCTTGCCTTTGAGGTGCTCTTTGGGGGGGTTCCGGGTGTTTGTGGGTGAGTTTGGGGGTCTGGGAGCACTGCTGGGACAGTCTAATTTTGATTGCATTTGTTTTTCAGGAAATCCGTGGTGGAAAACGGGAGTTATGACCTAGCTGCACATCGCGTTTGGACCGAAGGCTGATAAATATTGTAAGTATGAGATTTTCCTTTTTGGCTGTTTGGGGGTGTTGTGCTTTTTTTGCGGGTGGGTTGGCGGGTCTTGGGACATTGCTGGGAAGGTCTAATACCGGATAGAAGTGGTTTGGACAAAATCCATGCAGAATTTTTATTTTGCTATTTCTGACATTTTGCTCAATGTAGCATTTTTGGGGGCCTGTTTGGGGGGCTTCCTGATGTTTGTGGTTGGGTTTTGGGGTCTGGGAGCACTGCTGGCTACGAATAATTTAGATTGCAAGAGGTTTGAAGCAAATCCATGGTGGCAGAGGGGAGTTAGGGCCTAGCTGTAGAGCGCGCACGGAGTGATTTTGGAAATTGCCAAGAAAATGACTAAGTTCCCATTTTTGTACTTTTGCTTTTTGGCTGTTTGGGGGTCTTCTACTAGTTTTCGCCTGGGTTGACAGCTCTGGGGCCATTGCTGGGAAGCTCTAATACCGGACACAAGTGGTTTGGCCCAAATCGGAGGTGAAAAATATTTTGCTTTTTTGCTGACTTGCTTGCCTTTGAGGTGCTCTTTGGGGGGGTTCCGGGTGTTTGTGGGTGAGTTTTGGGGTCTGGGAGCACTGCTGGGACAGTCTAATTTTGATTGCATTTGCTTTTCGGGAAATCCGTGGTGGAAAACGGAAGTTATGACCTAGCTGCACAGCGCGTTTGGACCGAAGGCCGATAAATATTGTAAGTATGAGATTTTCCTTTTTGGCTGTTTGGGGGTGTTGTGCTTTTTTGCGGGTGGGTTGGCGGGTCTTGGGGCATTGCTGGGAAGGTCTAATACCGGATAGAAGTGGTTTGGACAAAATCCATAAGGAAAAGCCTTTTGGCAGTTTTTGTAACTTAGGGTTCGTTAGGGTTAGCCCTAGCAGCAGGATTGCATATGTTTCGGGGTGCAACTGAGTTCTGGGGTCTTAGAGCACTCGTGGGAATGTGTAATTTTGGTTGCAAGTCATTTGAAGAAAATCCATGGTGGGAAAGGGGGGATTTGGCATAGTTAAAGACAGCCTTTGCCACTATTCTTAACTTAGGACTCGTTAGTGTTAGCAGTATTTCTATTGCATGTGTTTGGGTGGGGGGGGGTTCGAGTCTTGGAGCGATGCTGGCTATGGATACTTTTGCTTGCTTGCAAGTGGTTTGAATACAATCCTCGGAGGGTAAGGGGGTATTTGGGCCTACTTTTACTTTCAAAGTACGTTTTGTCACCAGTTTTCTGCTAGGCCTCGTTTTTTGAGATCTGATTGGGCGTCTTCTACATTTTTGCGACTGGCTTTAGTAAGGGTCTGGGTGGGAGCACTGCTGGGAAGGTCTAATGTTGTTCTAAAATACAGTTTACAGTACACCTAGCTTGAGGGGAAAGATCCGCTAAATTATTTATCCTTCAAAAGGAGACTCAGACAGAGTACGCACTTTCAAAAATATTGTACTTTCTATTAGGAAACTCAAAGTGTGACTTTTTGCACTACACAGCGTACATACCTTATATTTATTTATCAGTGGTGTTGTAATATCACTTCCTCTTTTTCGTTCAATAATTACAGGCCGGGTTTCAGTCTGTGCAATGGGGAAAAAAGGATGGAGTCAGGCTTCACATTAGCGAGCCGCAATTCAGCATCCGCCAGGAAGGCATTGGACAGGGTGTCTTCTGGTCACCAACATTGATGGACGAAGCGCCAGCTGGAATGGAGGAGTGCCGCTAATAAGAGGAATTGTTTGCTGCATGCAACTTACTTACCAAATTCAACAGGACAACTACAACAACATACAGATACAGTATCCATTGTTTTCTTCTATGAGTGTGACTGCATTTCTTGGATCTCTCTCTGCTTCTAAATTGATCCCTACAGCCATTCTATAGGTTTTACTTCGGCTATTTTTTAAACCTAATTAAATGTAAGAAGTGTTTCTCTGAGTGCAGAGATAGGCAAGTGAAAACGCTGCAGCCCTGTACTGTCGCATTCTGTCATTCACGGTTGTCGAAAGTACTACTTACTTTTCAGTAACAATGCATGCAGTAGTGCATGCACTTCCTTTATGTCACTTAAAAGATTTATGGTTAGCTTTGTACCCAAAGTATCCTTTATCTTCAATTATTGTTTGTCCAGGCTGTGCTTTTTTTTTCTTCTCTCAACAAAACCTACCCAAAAAGAAACCCCCATTCCCATCCATTTTCCAAACCCTAACCATCTTCCCCCGGGCTGTGTGGTTTTGATTGATGTGTGACTAAATGACATCAATAATTCCACACACTTGCTGGGGGGGATAAGGTCATAGCAATAGGCTGGTGAAGGAATCAGAGGATATATTCTAGACTTACTCAGCTTCAGTACTATTTCTTGTAGTAGTTGCCAATGTCAAAGAAATTCAACGCAAGTACTAGTTATACTTTCAATACTTTACCATTTGTTAGACCTACATTGTGGCACTGTTCTAGTGTACTGTCACCTTCTATATTCTCTATCGTACCGTTGTAATGCTACAGTAAGGACAAACCAGGTTTCATTTTCTTTTTTTCCATAGGCATGCAACTGCCACTGTGTCGCACCACTAGTACCACCGCAATGAGGAGGACATTTCATCCGCCCAGGATTGCCAACCTTAATCGCCATTTCCCGAGGAGCCAGCCCAGGGCCTAGCCCTACTTTCACACACAAATTACAGGTAAGATAAGCGTTTGGTGGGAGGTAGTATAATGGAGTATTAGGAGAGACGAGAGATTGACGGTTGTACTACTAAAGTCCTAGGACTCTTGAATTCACTTACTCTGTGAGAGGCACTTAGTGTTGAAAACATTTAGCCATTTACACTTAAAGGAAGAAAATGACACAGACTTAAGTTTCAGGAACACAAACTTTCTGTTAAACCCCAGCCCACCAGTCTCAAAAGCAGTAAAAAACAGGTATGCTCAGATAAAGTTTCAAAAAGTATATTTTTGTAGCCCTAACAAAATAATCTCCCACAAGACCCTCCCTAACCCCAACGATTGTCCTTCAAAAGTCCCAAAAACAACCCAACTCCCAATTACCACCCCCCAAAAGTCTCTAAAAAAGGGGCAAGGGACACTACGGCAGGCTGCGGTTCACTTTTGCGGCCAGGGCATCATACTCCTTGCGGAGGGTGGCATGGTCGGAGCGGAGGCCCTCCACCAAGGTCTTATACGTTAGGACCTCCTGCTCCAGGTAGGACACTCTGAGGCATAAGCGGTGCTGGCGTGCCTTGCAACTCCTGTGGGGGGCAGCTGCTGTCTTTGCTGCTCGGCGGTGGCGGTTGGCTTTGGTAGCCCGGCTCCGTACCGCTGCAGCACTGCGCTGGCTGGCAGCCCGTGGGGGCACGGAGGAGGATGCAGCTGTCCCAGTGGATGTTGTACCGGTAGACTGCGTGTCCTCCTCCTCCAGGGCCACCAGCCGCCGATATTCGGCGACAGTGGCATCCAGCCTCCGTTGCCGGGCCATTCGAGCCAGCTCCTTCCTTGATGGTCTGTTTGATTTGGAAGGAGCAACTATATGAAGAAAGAAAGACATAGTCTGTAACCAATGCTCCTTAAGATTAACACAAAATGATTGAGCAGAAAGTTGTGTCACAGTACAAGTAGCAAATTGAAAGCACAGTACATAACTATTGAGGACAGTATCTATCTAACCTCCCACTTCTTCATCCTTGCTCTAACAAAAGTGGGAGTTTAAGGAACAAATTCTAAGAGCACTATGGACTTCCATTACAGTCGACTACGACAGTACACAAGTCTTATTCTTCTTCTTCCCTCTTGTTTAGGAAAATTGATACGTTATCTTATGCAAGCCGGCATAATGCCAGCGCAGTGAACTTGCACCCGAGAAAAACAGACGCACACCATGATGAGTGAGACAGACTTGCGTTACTGTACCGGTCCAGTACATGCAGGTGGTGAAGCTCTTACTTTTCTATTACGGGTGGCACTGAGAATACTCTGTTAAAAGGGCTACTGCTTAATTAATTTAGCTTTCACCCTACAGTGCAAATGAGTACTAGAAAAGGAAAATGAAGAAGCTAAATAATCTGATTATCTATCACTTCACATGGGATGTATTTGATTACATATGGGATGACTTTAGGTGCTTTGCTTATTATTGAGTGAACAGTGATACACCCACACATGAATGACTTACTACTAATAAACTAAAGTTATTAAGAGAGGTAGGGAGTATCCACCGTAAGAACCGGATATATGCTGTGCTTGCAGTTGCAATACAAACTACTGCTACTATTCATGGTAGTATTTGGACAAAATTACAACTTCTTTTCCTTGCCTTTCATACACTGGAACGGACGTGCGGGTGCGGTGTTACATGCTCTTCAAAGTAACACTTAGTTCATCCAGTGACCGTCTACTCTCTCTAGATACACATATGCTATCTAAGAGTATATGCTATCTAAGAGTCAGATAGTACCATGATCCAGACATCCATCCATTCAAAGTATATGCACACATACAGTTTCTGTTTCACCCACCCAGGCTGTTCTCCTTCTACCCATCCTTGCTTCATCCTTCACCCAGCTATGCACCATACCATATTCTTTCCTTTCCAGCCACCTCGGGGACCAAGCAAACACATATCATTCTTCTTTGCCAGTCATCATTAAATTTCTCGTCCTTCCACACTTACTTACACCCTTCTTTCGCTTTTCGTTCATCCCATCCATCAAGTTCCTCTCAGATCTGATTGGGATTCTTCTCGCCAAAAACTACACAGCTAAGTCGAAGTACATTTAGAGGAGGCTACTACCTGGTTGATTTATAATACACCTGTGCAGAAAGCACACTCTGCAGTCTTCAATCTCAATAAGTAAGGAATATATAGCTTACCTCTGCCCGCCACCACCGTGTGAACCCTCACAGGCACACTGGTGTCGTCCGGCACTTGCACCGCATCCTCCCCAGAAGTGTTCCCCTCATCCACCACCACCACCTCCGCGCTGGCCCCGCCACCAGATGTTCCACCTACAAAGAACATTTAAGAATGTTAGAATACACCACTCACTACTATATAATATTTGGTCTAGGAATAAAGAAATGTTAAAAAAACAGAAAACAATGTAATATTTTTGTGGCTGTCTACTCTAAAGTAAAAATGTCCCTTTTTCCAGGCAAGGCTGTTGTCTTGCTGCACTTTTTGGCACAACTAATAAATGCTTGCTTTTTATTTTTAATACGCACCACTTTTTCTCCTAACAGACAGAAGCTTGACTTCTGAGAACACGAGCAAGATCAAGTTCAAACCAGGTGAGAGCTCGGCTCGACCACAAGAAATGTGTCCAATTAATCGTCAGCACTAAGCACTTTTCCATTTTCAGTTAAACGTTTACTTTTATGACAAACTTGATTTTAATAAATGTGTTTACTTTTAATAAAGCTTTTAAACTTAAATAGACTCTGTGGTTTTTGGTCCTCCAGAGTAGAGTGGCTGAGGTAAAGGTTTTGGAATTTTTGCAAGCATGAGTCCGTGCCTCTGACACTTCTTGACTCTGACTCCGTAATCTTGTCCTGCGTTGGATAATATAATCATCATTGGGGATCAATCATCGGTGACTTTGGGAGCTAAATGACTCTGCCACACTATCTAGTCAGTAAGGAGATTGGGGGTTCAACTACAAAGTCTGTTATCACTGAGGTATGTGGAAAGTCTAACAGCGCCTATTATAATTGATAAGCTAAGCAATGCATTATTTAGTGTCCATAGTTCTGTTTGCGCAGATTTGTCCCTGCAACAGTAGTAGAATGGATTGTCCTCCTATCCAAACCAAAAGTAAAGTAGTATCTTATTCTTTCTTGGTGGTCATTCACCTTTTTATTGTTGGCAATTGTCAAAGCATAAACATTTAGAAGACTTAAAAAGACAGTATGGACAATCCCAGAGAACTGCACTCAGTGCATAGAGCTATTGCTGACTAGAATGGGAGTCAAATGGAATTGCCAAATGTGCAATCTTAGTTAGCTACACAGACAGACTAATAAGAATAATCTAGTAATACCACAAGGAGTCATAGTCGAGGCAGGATAAGAATTTAGATCCAGTCTACAAGAAGATCAAAGACGATTTAGAAAAAATCGAATGAGGCACGCTAGGAAAAAATAGGTAGTCTATATTAAAATTAAAACTTACCAGGGCCAGCAAAGGAGCCCTCGCCTGCCCGATCCTGGCCTGCATCCTGGCAAACAGCAGCCTCCTCCTCCTGTGTCCTCTTGCCCCTGGGGGGAGCTGATGTACAACATGAAAGAAAGAAAGACCAGAAAACATGGATGAGATTTGTCAACCGAATCGAACATTTCAAAAGAACAATAACAAAATATTTTGGCGAAATAGCAAATAGACAACTATTTCATGGGATATATTGACCGATCTCATGTGGTCTACTACGTTATTAGTATTGCTTGATTTGTGAACCGTCAACTTGGAAAGTTCTTATGTAACTCACTAAACAAAGTACTAAAAAGGTTTGCCTAGGACTGGCAGGCAGCAGTTCGCAGCACGCGAAGTGACAGACAAAGTCCATCGTGATTGCAGATCAGCGACAACACTAAAGTGTCCTACTACATTAACCAGTCATTAAAATACTCAAATTATCAATCCACCACCACTATTTCTTTTTATCGCCATGTGTACAAAGGAAGGACTGGACTTGAGTCTGATTTAAAAGCCCCTTGCGGCTCTTTTGCTCCATTCTTGCGTGATTTTTTTGTGACCCAGCGGCAGAACAAAAGAGGCGCCATGGTGCGGCGTATATTAACAACGTGACGCATATGGGAGATGCATCACGTTGTAAAGCCCTGCGCCATCAGGGGGCGTTCCAGCGCAAGGGAGGGCGTTCCTGCGCAGGAACGCATCCTAAAAGTGGCTGAGGGAAATCTACAAGATTTCAATCAGTCACTTTGAGGACAATGATGCGTGACTTAAACCCTGCGCCTGCTTGAAGCAGATGTACGGCTTGACGCAGCATTGGGGAGATAGGGCACCCCAGAGCATTGCTGGAGCTGCGCCATTGTTGCGACGCAACTCCAGCAATGCGCCGCCTTTACGGCACAGATGTGTAATGCTTTGGTGATGTTTTGGGCCCATGGTGCACCGCATTGTAAATATGGCGCACCATGGGTGGTGGTGGCGTGGCGCACAATTACTGGCACATCCCTGCTACTTTGCAGGGATGCGCCGGTAATTAAAAATCTGACCCTTAGTGTCTAGCATTTGGTAGTTCTTTAAACTGCACTCATGCATAATTTCACAGGCCAATGAAATGAGCACAAAATCGAAAACAAATAAGCATAGTAGCAGCGTTACTGAGAAGGAGAGCAGTGCACCTGAAATGCACAGAAGATTTTGAAATATAATTTACCTACAATTTAATCAGCAGCATTATTGCTCTCGGTAAAAAACAAAAATTTGCAAGATAATAACACACAGAGCAGGAGAAAACATAGTAAAGAAATAGCTACTACTACTCACCAAGCCTGGGGATCTCAAGGCCGAGCAGGTCGAGCAGATCGCGTTCCCGGTCCAGGACATCCGTCCAGCAGTGGGTGGCCTGGTTGTAGGTGCCCCGGACCCGAGTGTGGTGGTACATGGCCCGGCACACCTTCTCCCACCCCTTCCGGTGCTCCTGGATCCCGTACCCGCTAGCGATCTTGCCGCCTGCCATGATGGTCCTGGGGAGGCGGCGCTGAACATAAAAAATTAGTGCGGCCACCTCCTAGGGCTGAAGATCTCCCGGGGTGAGACCTGCTCCTCACGGGAGCCGGGCACGGGGTGCGGGACCCTTCCCCTTCTCAGGATGCTTCCCTGCTCCCTTTACCATGGTCTGGGCAGAAAGGAAGCTAAATAATAAAGAAAATAGAATAGGGAAGAGAAGAAAAGAAAAGAGTTTAAAAAAGTAGCAGAAAACACAAAAATATAGAGCTAGAAAAATAGAGGGATAGATAATAAGTGAAATAGATTAAAAAAACTTCAAACAAGCAAAGGATGGCAGAGATTCAGAGAGGGTAGAAAAAGCATGCCCAGAACCATAGCAATGAATGAGAAACAAGATGGCCACGCCCGTTCACGACCGCGTGGGTAAGTTTCCTCGCGAACACACGCAAAATTGTACTAGCGAGCCGCACACTTTGCGAGATTACACATTGCACCCGGAAATGGAAATACGTCATGCAAACAAGATGGCCGCGCCCGTGAACAACCGCGAGGGTAACTTCACGCCACTGCGCTACAAGCGGCTCGCTAAAACGCACAAAACCTTGCGAACTAACACGCAGCAAAAAAAACAAATCGCATATTCGCACGAATTCGCGGCTTCCGAATTCGGTCTCGCGCAAGTTCGCGCTCCGCGAATCCCGCGAAATAGCAGAAAACGAGTTTTGCAAAAGTGAAAGCACTCAGCAGGTGCAAAAGTTCAAACTCATCATTAGTAACCATTCCCTGTAGTGCTTCCTGACTGGGGCCCCTCCAGAGTTCAGTTGCTAGTTGCAACAATTGTATGACCCTGCTCTGACCCTCACAGCAGGCTCATAGAATAGCTTCAAGTAGGCCACAAAGGTCCTGGAAAAAAAAATGCACTGCAACAGAAAGCAAATTACTGATAAGGAAGCAGGTGCCAGACTGGAATTTTAAAACAGTGACACATTAATAAACCAACCCCAAATGAATTCATGTCAGTTTAAGCAGGGCAGGTGTGCTTGCTTTTCCCCCCAATAATCTACAGTGATGATGAACCAGAGGGTGGCATTGATGTACCAGAGGGTGGCATGGGTGAAACGGAGGGTGGCAGTGGTGAAACAGGGGGTGCTGGGAACCGGTGATGATGAACCAGACGTAGAAACAACATAGTCGCGACCGTTGCGAGCCGACAAGTAAGTTTGCAATTGGGAACTGGTACCAAACCCTCGCGAACTAGCAGAAACCCTTGCGAACACAAAAAAAAATTGCGAGAATTCGCAGATTTTGCAGATGGCGAGTTCGCAAATTCGCAAACGCCAGATTCGCAAAATTCGCCCATGCTTACTCCTTCCTCATGTCTCATGCCTGAGCCATCAACAAAGCTCGTAGTCTGAATCAATTAGAGGCTCCTCTCTTATGTCTGGTCGTGGTTTGGTACTGTATTCAGTCAGATCAATGCAGTCATGTTCAACTTATTCCTTAAGTTCAGCGCTATATGAATTAGGCAGTAAGGTTGCTGGGTTTAAAATGTTATACCTAGCAATGGTTACATTTCCTGCACCTGCAAGAATCCTCTCATACTTAGTCAGCTGACTAAGTGTGAGATACTGAGTCTTAGTCTTGGTTAGCAAGATTACAACTGCATGTGGAACATATACGGTTACAGGATATCCCATAATGATGGATTCGCTCAGCTCAAGACTCATGCAAGTTGCAGCTACTGCTTTCAGACATCCGGGTAATGCGGCGGCCACTGGGTCTAGTTTGGATGAAAAATATGCCACAGGTTGTCTCACCAAACCATGGATCTGAGTCAAAACTGAAAGTGCACAATTATCTTGTGTGTCACAGAAAAGTGCAAAATCTTTCAAATAGTCAGGCATACCCAATGCTGGAGCTGTACACAGGCAGTTTCTCAAATTTACAAAGGCAGGCATGCTTTCGTCATCCCACTCTACTGGGTCTTCGGCTCTTTTCTTTGTCATTTGTATCAGAGGCTTTGCAAGGACTGCGAATCCCACAATCCATATCCTACGACTCCAAGAAACATTCTGACCTCTTTTTGTGTTTTTGGCAAATTCATGTTTTTAATTATCCTAATTCTTTCTGTGGTAACTCTCCTGACACCTCGCTCTATCTGATGTCCCAGATATTTCACGGAGGCAGCTCACAATTGCAATTTCTCTGGGGACACTTTATGTCCTCCTTCACCCAGGTGATTCAGTAAAGCAATGGTATCGACAACACAGTCTTTTCGTGATTTCGAGGCCACCAAAAGGTCGTCTATGAACTGAACCAAGACTGACCATCCAGGTAGTACTAACGACTCCAGGCACTTTTTCAAAATCTGATTAAAGATTGAGGGGCTTTCTGTGTACCCCTGAGGGACACGATTCCAAACATAGACATGACTGTCGAATTCAAATGAGAAAAGAAATTTGCTATCTGGGTGCAAATGCATCGAGAAAAATTCATGGCATAGGTCTATGACAGTAAACATCCAGCTTCCCACGTATCTGATACAGAATCACTGCAGGATTTGGCACAACTGGACAGCAAGGGACAACAATCTTATTAACCTTTCTCAGGTCCTGTACTACTCTGTACTTACCGCTGGGTTTCCTTATACCAATTATGGTGGAGTTACATGAACTGCTCATTACTTCTTGCAAAATGCCTGCTTCCAGCACCCCCTTTATCTCTACTGCAACTCCTGCCTTTATTTCTGCATTCATTTTGTACGGTTGTGTGTATGGGTAAACTACGTCTTCTTTTATGGTCACTTTTATTGGCTCAACATTTGCCATTAATCCTACATCCTATCCAGTAAAGTCCCATACCTCTGGTTTTACAGTCTGTTGCAGTTCTTCTGGTAAGTCTTTTATTGTCATTCTGGCAACTTCTGTCTCTGGTCTTGCTAACATTCGTTTGTAAATGCCATCTTCGTCTGGAGTTTGAATTTCAACGCCATATGGAGTGCAAAAGATGGTGCAATTCATTTTGCACAACAAATCTCGTCCTAGCAGGTTTACAGGACTTGAGTCACAGACTACGAATCTATGCATTTCTTTAAAATTCCCTATTTTTACTTCCATTGGTTCTGTGACTGGGGTACTAATTTGTTTATTAGAAATGCCCACTACTTGGATCGCTTCTCCCGAGAGGGGTAGGTTTGGAACGTCTGCTGTTCTCACAGTAGAACGGGTAGCACCAGTGTCCAACAGGAAGGTGACATCATTCCCTTCAACCTTTCCTCAAATATATGGTCCTGGCTGCTATACTGGCAAGGAGGCGCCAAGCACCCACTCCTCGTCCTCCCCCTCAGGCACCGTCACTAAGGTTCTTCACAAAAGAATGTGTCATTCAAAAGAAATTGTGAGGTTGATGTATCTCTCTTTTCCCTTCCTTCCCAATTCGAAGTCTCTACATTCTGTTGTGCTTTGCTCCTATAATTTGGCATAGGCGCCGGCGGTATCAAGTTCTGTGTTACTTGCTGCTGGGTCTTCCGTGGCACCTCAAGCTGTGTCTGTGGATTTAAATCATTATTTTGCACATTACCACTCTGTACAGCCTTACACTCGTCTCTCCAGTGCCCCAACTCGCCACATCCGTGACAGGGGAATTTCTTTTTCGCTTCTTCCCTATTGAATTTCCCCCTGGGCCTTCCCCCACTTCCATCGCCCTCATTCTGATTAGTAGTCATCTGATGTAACTGTTGTTCTTGGTGCTCTACTAATTTAACTTGTGCCCACATAACCTTTCCTTAAGAATTCTTTCCGTTTGTTTTCTAGCTCATCTTCACAATATTTTGCATATTTCAGGACCTCATCTATGGGCTATGCTTGCCAACAAATGTTATTGTCTTTAATCCATTGTGAGATTTCTGGTCTCAATCCCAGCACAAATGGGTAAATAAAATGTGCCATGTCTTTCATGTCAATGTTGTCTAATCCACTGTATTGTTTAAAGGTCTGTAGTAGACGTTCATAATATGAAAGCACTGATTCATCCTTGGTCTGAGTGGTTCTATCTATTTTCAGCAGTCTGTCTCTTTTGCAGGCACCTTTCCTTTAGGTAAAGTATTACCTGATTGTATTTCTTCATTACATCCTTAAAAGGTGCTCCTGTATTTGGGTCTCTTGGGTACTCATCACTAGGCCAATCAACAGCTACTTTGCATTCTGTCCACAAATCTACGGGAAGGTTTTTCTCAAAGTTTTGGGAAATCATTCGTAAATGACAAAATATCCTGTCTGGACCATGGAACATGCACATAGCCTCCCCCTGGTACCTCTCGCATGGGACATAATTTTTCTACCTTTTCTGCTTCTTTTATAACATATTCTGAAGTCATTTGTCTTGATCGAATTTCTTCCTTTTTCTTTGCCCATCTTGCTTTCCATTTCTCTAGCTCTCCCCATTTTTGCATTAAAGTCATCAGCTCTCTTATCTGCACCTTTTTCCCCGACACATTCATGTTTTCTAAATCTTTGTCAGAGAATTCTACTCGGTAGGGTTTCTGCAATACTTTAGATTTACCAATGTCGATTCCCATGCTAGCTGCTGTGTCCATTAATTTTTCGTGAAACTCCTTTGTATTTCTAGTGATGCTTTTACAGATAAACAGTAATTCATCTTCACTAAGGGTATTTAATCTTTCCAATCCCACTTTCTCGGCCATAATTTCTTCTATTTCAATCCTTAATTTATATATGTCTAATGGCTTAGGCTGTGTCTTTGGTCTCTCTATTTCTCGTGTCCATCTATCTATCTCTTCAGGAGTTACTACAGTGGCTCTTCTCGTACCTGTGGAAGTCTGTACTTCTCTCGAAGTTAAGGAAGTGATTTTCCTCATTGAACTACCTTCAGGTTCCCTTATCGGTAAATCCATTAAGGATATCACTGATTCACATTCACTTGCCTGATCATCTACTATCAGTCGTTCTTTTCTTGGCTGTACTATTGATGCTGGAGCTTTTGGACAAGCTGGTTTATCTCCGTACAAAGGAACAACTGGGCCAATAGTCACTGGAATTGTCAAAGCCTCAGGACTGGTATTTAATTGGGAAATTTTCTGAATTAGTTCACTTCTCTGTTCATTTAAAGCTTCTCTTTCTCTTTCTTGTAATACGCTTTCGATGGAGGTCTCATGTATCACTTGCGGAATTAAAGGTGGCTTTAAAAACGGGGCAGTCGGGTTCGATGCGCTTGACTCCTCATTATAAGGTGGCTTAAAAAACAGGTTATTCGGATTCACTATTCTTGTTTCTTCATTATAGGGTGGTGGATTTTTCATTAATAAATCCTCCATGTAATCATCATCGGAATCACCACTATTCATCAAATGTGCAGCTTTCTCAGTCCTTTTCCCTCCCACAGGCTCCTCAACGGTTAGTACTGGGTAAAGCCCTTCCACTAGCATATCCTGTCTCCATTATTTCATTTGTTTTTCTTTTGAATCTCGTGGAACCTTTGGGTAAAATGTACTCAGTCCTTTGTCAATCCTAGGTCTGTCTCGCTCAAAAGCCTCAATCTCCAATTCTTCTAATGCCTCATATTGTGTTAATCTAGGTCTGGGATGTAAATCATTCATTCGAGTCCTTAAATTAAACAAAATTCTTCCATTAAAGGTGCCTTCTAAGGGATATGCCAGAATTCCATCATCTTTTGTGTATTCTACCCAGTTCTCTAACCATGCACAGGAATGGTATCCCCGGTCAAACATCATGAATGATGCAGGAGTATTCGTAGTGGAATAATAACTCCTTCTCTAGTCTTAATAGGCTTGTCTTTTTTAAAGTAATTTCTAACTTTATCCACAAAGGACAATTTTCTCTTACTTCCGTGCATATTGTTAGGTCTGCCTTTTAACATCTAATCCTTAGCAAACCCTAAGTATCTTGGATCAGGTCGTACAAAAATACTTATTTCTGTTTACTAAATGCTTCCAATACTAGCGCGTCTTTTATTTCTCGACAACCAACCAACAATACAGTTTCAAAAAATTTCAACCAATGGGTGCGCAGCCTTTCTCGTGAGACGAGTTCTCACGCTCCTGTGCTCACCCCTCCGTTACAATGCTATCTCAGCTACACACCCGCTGTCTTGACCAATATCAGCGCAGCACTGAGTGACGTCAGAGCAACTCCGCAACTGACTCCCTCCTTCACACGGTAATTCAAAAACTAGATTCTTTTGTTTTAAAGTGCAGTTTTATTATTTAACAACGGAAACACATTTGCCACTCTACCCGAGTGACTAGAAAGAAAATAAATATTTCTCTGCAAGTAAATCCCTTCCGTTTACTTTTCATACACTACGAGTAGAACCCTTTCTGCCTACCCTTCACACAAGCATTAGAGAACCTGCTACTCCTTCAGACTCATCCACTCCGGGATATATACTGAGGCAAAAGTTTCACCAGCGAACCCCTTTGCTATCATTCAAGCTCACACGAACCTGCTACTCCTTCAGTGTGACCCATACTAGGTATATCACAACAAAGGTTTTGCAAGCGAACTCCTTGCTATCAAATTATTCATACATTCATACAGAAAACCCAAAATAGTGCTTCCGGTCCTGCCCAACCATGCACTAACTTGCTCTGGTAAGTGACCTCGCCGCGATGGGGCTTCTATTTACCACCCGCTATTCTGCCCCGGGGGATTCCAGACAAAACATATAACAGGTACGAACGATTTTGGTTACTACATAAAATTCAATATAGCAGCATCAAATAAACATTTCAATAATACCACATTTGATTGATCAATGAAATATGAACTTCAACCTACTAACTAATTGACTACCTAACTTTAACTAATCCCTAACCATACTGCTGCTACCATGTAATTAACTGCGCAGGTCACCCGACTAGGATCTTACCAATACTCGCCTGGGCCCATAATTCAAAAGATATCAATTTTGTTACCTCAGACAGGTAACCCACGCTCTCCTACCAGTTTGTGTTTACACTAATTCCTATACCAGTAACTTACCAATCCTTTTCACTAGATACCTAAACACGATGAATCAGGGAGTTTAATAAAGAAAGGCACTCAAAATTACCATAACATTTGCAATTTATATAATAACCACAGACTCGGGGTAGGTTCAAACTCTTTATCTAATCATCATCAAAAGTCATGAGCCACAGATTAAAAGCAATTAAACTATCAATAACCAAGATCAGAAACAGAGTATAGCTATGTAAAAGATAGATTATGCCAACCATTTAGCAAACTTGAAGTAAAGGGAAGATAAAAAAACAAGGAACATGCTAATTTTAGAAAACAGACTTTCGCAACTTGATTAAAGGAGGGTAAAGAAAGGGAACATACTAAACCCAAGAACTTTCGCAATTCATTGGCAGTTTGGAAAAAGAGAAAACAATATGTAAATCTAGGTTCAATTCAGCACATAACTATGGGGAAGGTGAGAATTGGAACACACTATAAATTCAGCTTATCTCCTTAAAAAGGGAAGGGTAAGAAAAGGAACATATACTATTATAGAAACATGTAGTATTGACTAAAGGTGGGTCGAAAATTGGAACACGCTAATAGACAATAGTACATGAAATTTTACAGAGCGAGGGAAAAAGAGAACATGTGCAATCAAAGCTTTGCAAATTTCAGGGAAAGTAAGGACGCGATTTGGAAAGACAATTACCCACACAGATTTATATTTACCTAGAATAGTGTGAAGACCAACCCTGGCAACGGGTCAGTTGGAAAGGACAGGAGAAAACCCAAAGACTTCAGTGCCAGTAGGCAAGCAGGTGCAGCTCATGGACAATCAGGACAGGATAACTCCAGAATTTGGATCAGGACCGGATCACCAAAGGTTAAGACCAGCACCTGCAAATTCGGTTGCAACGCCTGCGCTACTCCCTCTCTGCAAGGAATCTGCCAAAACCCCGATTGGGTTACAACTTTCACCTACAAAAGTGCTTCGCCAGCACTTTCACTTCCCAAAACCCCAAATGGGTTCTCGAACCTCCCGTCAGAGTGCTCCGCAACCCTCTGCTCTTAGTCACCTATTGAGTGCGTTGGGTCAGTGACAGGTCGGCTATTCAGACAAGTCGGACAATTTCTCTAGCTAAACCTACGCTAATTATACTGTTTTTCAGGTCAGTATACCACCGCCCAATGTTGCAAGTGTAAGGATCCCCAATTTTGATTGGCCAAAGGAGGAGGACAGGTCATCACATCACCTAAATTCTAGACTTTCTCTGTCTCCTTATTCAAATTTGGTTTACGCCCATTAAATTTCAGGTTATCATGACATATGCCTTCCATCTAACAATGGTGAATTTAACATTAAATACAATGTAATAATTTCACTACAGTTCAGCTTCTTTTAGCAGGTGAGGGGTTAGCTTCCCAGACGCAGCTTGGCTGTGGCTTTCTTGGCTCCCATTCAATGTCAAATGTTTTCAACTTCTCGCTGCAGACTGTCATGCACGGTAAAGACTTCCAAGATGGAGTAATAAGGACCTACCAGGCCCAAAGAATATGATACATGAAAAGTAAAAGGAAACAATTTAGAATAAAGAAATAAATGATTACACTGTATACCATGAATTTCTACACTATACCCATTACTTTATAATAAACTACAGCATTAGGATTAAGCAGAACGAACAGCTTAGCAAAAGCAGCAGTGCAAGCCTCTCGCATATGAGAACACAGAACAGCCATATTAACACTAGTGCGCAGATGCAACAGACTTCCCTCCACAACTGCGAGTACGTCATGTCACGTGGGTATGACAGAAGCATGCGCAGTAGAAATTTCCACATAGCAGCAGCCATTTTATTTGCAAGCGTATTAGGATTAGAAAACACATAAGCAAGCTTTTCTCGGATACCCGATGTAGATGTAAGATGTGCAAAATTAGTAAAACAAACAGGTTGGTTACTTCATTAACGTTATTCGAGGTTCATGAGTACGAGCAAGTCGCTTTGTATGCGAATCCTTGCTCCATCATTGTCTTCTGCTGTTTACTTAGCCATGTCTTTTTTATCAGCTTTAGTTGCAAGTTCCTGACACCAAATTACTAATTTAAGGGATGTTCTTAGGTCGTCTAAATGGCAATTAGATTCCTCTGTCAGAATGGCAATTTATAACTTTATTTGGGGATGCTCAGAAGCAAAACATTAGAGAGGACTAGTTTTGTATTTATTACTCAGTTTTTGAGAAGCCAGTTGGCTGGTAATTCCCCTCATTATATTATTACTTTTAGTGCTAACAGTGTATGTCTAGTTCTTGACTAATTTACTTAATAGAGAGAAAATCTTGGTGATAGTGTCACCAGGGAAACATTTACATTTAGGCTCGCTAACCAGACTATTTATTATTTATTTATTTATTTTAAGCATTTATAAAGCGCACTATCACCATGGTTGGCATCCTGGCGCTGAATGAATCTTATGGGGCAGGGAGGTCAGAAACCAACGGGAACAAAAGATTAATGGACAATTGTTGTGGGGAAGAGCCAGGTTTTAATCCTTTTCCTGAAAGGCAGAAATTCAGAAATGCGTCTAATTTCCGCAGGAAGCGTGTTCCAAAGCTTGGCAGCTGCTACGTTAAAAGATCTGCCTCCGGATCTGATCTTTTTAAATCTGGGAACCACAACCAGCTTAGCTTCAGAAGAGCGAAGCTGCCTAGCTGGGGTGTACCAAGCAAATTTAGATTGGAGGGAGGCAGGCCCTATAGCATGTAGCGCCCTAAACACTATACATAGGGCTTTGAATTGTACCCTCTGCCTCACCGGTAGCCAGTGGAGTTTACTAATTGAGGAGGCTCCATTTGCTCTTCTAGGAAGCCCTCTTTGGAGTCTATCAAGCAGGAACCCAGGGGATTCCAGCAGCAGTGCGTTACAATAGTCTAATCGACTAAGGATGGTACAACGTACCACTTTGATATCTGTTTTGAATATTCTGGTATTTT